>NC_039362.1:160715327-160817149 GCF_003573695.1 Papaver somniferum | reverse complement strand
TTTGAAGGAACAAGTAGTAGATGTTCCCAATTTCATATATTGTTAAGAATTCTTACAAGAATCAAGTACATCTTAATTGAAATACATGAACAAATACAAATTCTATATATTCTAAAATACAAAAAAAAGTAATAAATTCATGTAGTTCGTTGAGGAAATCGATGTTATTTGAGAGATGTTGTGAAGTTTCTGATTCCACCATTTGAATTGTTGTTCTTCATGGAGAACAAGTTTATGTTCTTCTTTAAGATTTGATGCTCCTATAACAGAGGAGTAATATGCAGTGTGTATCGAAAACACAATTACATCCGGTAGCCATGGATCTTCGTGGTACTGTAGATCTACGTCAAACCAATGTAATTCGTCCTCGAAGATATATTTGAAACGATTGCAATAATCGATAGAAGCGCCCCGAAGGACATATGAAGTTGTTATACAAATATAAAAAAAGAAATCAAAATAGCGTACATAACTTATCTGATTGATCAGAAATATAAAAATAACCCTAGAAATTGTTGGAACAACAATTTATTTTATTAAAAACTATACAAACTAGGAAGAATTAACCTTGATCTCCCGGAAGATCCGGAAAATCAGATCAAATCCAGGCAAATCAAGATAAAAACAAAGATGAAGATGAAAGTTTTTTTTTTCTCTATGGTTTTTGGGAGAGAGGAGAAACGGTCCAAACGGGTGCGGATCTCGTGTCACCTAACTGGGTGTGCCCTCGTCTCCTACCAATGTGAAACCGCCACGTATCGTTATTGGATTACCTTAAATACAAAATTATAAAACAGTTGTGAAACTGAGTAAATATAGGAAAAAGAATAAAAATGGACCAGACTTACCGAATATGATTAATCTTCTTGGCCTGAATTAATGGCCAAATCTTCCCAACCGACGCATCTTTTTTATATCCTTTTTTTTTCCTACTGATGTTCATTCTTTTTTTTTTTCTTACTCACTGTACTCAGGAGAAATTTTTTTGATGGGAGTGCTTTTTGAAGGGGGCATGGGGAACCAATAATATGTTGACACATATATTTGATTTCCATGAAATGTTTTCAAAAATGTAAAAGAAATGTATTTTTGGAGAGAAACTTTGTTATCTTAATTTGTGTTTGTATTTTTGGAAACATAATTCATGGGAATCAAAGATATGTGTCAACATATCATTGGTCCCCCATGCTCCCATGTAAAACGCCCCCATCAAAAATTTAGGTAAAAACATAAACTTACGGTCTTAATATCTAATCTTTATTACGTCTTAGCCATGATCGATCTAAAGCAATAAAATTTTTGGAAGATTATATAATTTGTGGTGTGTAAGGTTTACAAATGTATGTTTATCCTTGAAGATTATATAATCTTATATGATTTGTGGTTTTGTAAGATTTACAAATGGATGTTAATTGTGTAAGAGATGATCACCAAAGTTAACCGGGAAATTTTAACTGATAAACAATAACCAATAACTAATCTGCCTGAGATTAGTAATTGCACGATTGTATCTTGGTTGCGATGAAATGTTTTTTTTTTTCCATGGAAAAACTGATCCGCTGATTAGCTTTATACGAAATGTCTAGACCTATCTTTAATTAATTAGTTCAATTCAAGAACAAGTTACTCATTTTAAAGCTTGGGAACTCTCGAAAATGTCTGTTTCCGTTAGATCTGTCATTACCATGATCGCAATTTTAAGTTGAATTCCATGCTGACGCTTAAGAATATATATATGTATCCGATACAGGTCAGTTTTGGTAGTAATGCTCTCTAATTTTGACGATTATGATATTAATATAGAATGATACAAATATTAATACTCCCTGTTTGATCAGAACCCATTCGTGTTTCAAAGCTAAAAAAGGGATCAATTCCTTGTTCTTCATACATGAAATGCAGAAGACATGAACCCATCATTCATTCCGTGTGTTCAGAATTTCAGATTCATTCCTTGTTCTTTATAAGGGAAATGCAAAAGCAGGGTTCATACACAAATAACAAAACAAAATAAAAATTATGTTTTGGTTTGAAAATATCGACTGAAATGGTAAGTCTAAATATTCTCAATTTTCTTCCTATATTTACTCAATTTTCTAAGAGCATCTCTCCAACGGTGGGTGGTACAAATCCTACGTGGAATTTTTATTTAGATTCTTATTTATGGGATTATATATAGATAACACACAGAATTATGTTTTTCACATGAACCATCTCCAGTAATATGGGGTGTTAGTTAGAGCATCTCCAAGAGAAGGTGCAAAAAATCCTATGTGGATTTTTAATTTAGTCCTTTTATTTATGAGGTCTACACATAGAGTAAATATAGGACCTCATATCTAAAATACCATCTCCAACGGTGAGAATTTCAACCCTTAGAACTAACAAAAAGTTAGTTAAAAACATGACGTGGAGGTGCAACCGAAGGTGTCGATAACACTTTCTTGAACACCTTCATATTTAATAATTGGTCCCTCCTAACTTGTAGGATCCTACTGTTGGAGATGAATTTATGCTAAACGGGAGTCTAAAATCCTATGTGTCACTAAAAATAAATAAATCTACCCTCTGTTGGAGATGCTCTTATAGGATTTGTTTTTTTGGATAAAGATAAAAGTGATTCCCTTTGTTGGTTTAGAAAAATTTATTTAAAAAGAACAATTAAAAAAATAGTCAAAAAGATGACAACGAGGTCATTCCAATGTCTAAATAAGACTTTCTCTAAGACTTTCATATTTATTTTGACACCCTTCCTACTTTAAAGTACCTACTGTTGGAGATGAATTTAATTTAAATGAGGGTCTAAAATCCTATTTGTCAAAAGAAAATAAAACTTTCACCTTTTATTGGAGATGCTCTAACTCTTCACAATTTTTATATTTAAAGAAAATATATATTGGACACATGTCAAATTTTAAGTGGAGGGACACAAAGAGACACCGAAATAGGAGAGAGGAGATCCGAAGCCGGTCCAAACATACTCAATTTTCACCCATGAAGTTTTAGGAAAATTCCCCTTTTCACAAGGCTCGATTAGTGAAGCTTCCTGTTTTCACACTTAATTAGATTTAATAAAAATTCTACTAGTTTTTAAGTGAATACTTTGGTTTTTATCTATAATGATGTGGTGTTGTTGGTGAAAATTCTTGTTTTCACCGCCCATCTATAACGAAACTTCTTGTTTTCACACTAATTAGATTTCGTGAAAATTCTAGTTTTCATGTGGAAATTTTGGTTTTTATTCATAATGAAAATTAGATTAAAAATATTAATGAAAAAGTTAATTTTCACCTTATTAATAATCACAATTATCACCCTCAACAATCTTGTGTCTAGTGAAAATCATAATTTTCATCCATAGGTATAAGGGTTTGTATCTATTTGGTATTAGGAATAGATAGAAAGAAAAAAATAGGGAAAAAAAAAGAAAAAAAAAAGGAAAAGAATTGATAAGAAAAAAAAGGATAAACTTGAGGAGGAAAAAAATTAGAGTTAATTAGTGTTTGGGTCCTGAATTTTGGTATGGTAGAGGATTTGGGTCCTAAGTTTGTCCAATTTTGAGTTTGGGTCCTTAAAAAACCGGTTACTAGTTCTTCTAAGTTTCTAGATCCCTCCAAAATCATAATAGCATCAACTCTTATTTCACATGATAGGTTTTATATTTTATTTTCCCCTAATATAACCCCTAATATATAATAGTGTTGTTTACTGATTTTGGAATTTTGAGTTTTTGTTTAGTGATTTGATGAAATCGATTACTTGTTTGTGTGTTGATTTAACAAAATATAGGTTTTCAATTTTGGAGGTGCGATTTTAAGGTTGCAGAGGTTGTACAAAACATTTTTAAGGACCCAAACTCAAAATTGGACAAACTTAGGACCCAAATCCTCTACCATACCAAAATCTAGGACCCAAGCACTAATTAACTCAAAAAATTACGACCAAGGAAACAGGTATAGCCATGACATGACACGTATTTGTCATTTAATAAGGATAAGTAATAGGAAAATCTTAATTATCGTTATTTAATCCTAATTAATCGTTAATATTACTTATCCTTATTTAAACCTTAATTATTGTTATTTAATCCTAATTAATCCGTGAGTAATACAAATACAACTAGCCGCCATTAATAACGCCCACAAATACGTCCATGATTATTTGACCATAAATTACTGATTTTTAATTAATTAATTTTTTAAATTTCTTTTTATTAATTGTACATAATGGATAAAGGTTAATCTAGTCGGGCTGAAAGTTTGAAAATCTATATTTGATCCGTACATCTTAGATTTTGGATTAGAGATATACATCATCTTATTGATGGGTTTATAGAAAAGAGAGAATGCAAACTTGGGCTCCTTATAAATTTCCACGAGAAAGAATAGCTGCAAAGAATGTCACAATGGAATCATTATTACAACAGAGTTATGGCCCTCCCACAACCTTTTCTAAGAAATTTCATGTTTACAATAGTTGTCTATTCAAGTATCTTGTTATAGGGGCGGCATGGTTTATTAGAGCGGCGGCAGTGTGATAATAATGTCCCTCTAGTTGGTTAGGAGGTGTCCAAATGGTTTTGTAAATTGTCTAGATCACCCTTCCCATTTTTTTAACCTAAATCAAAGCTAAACTGAAAATCTGTTTTAACCTCCATTAAACTGAAAATTTCATCGTCTTCGATTAATCAGCGATTCGAAAATTAATCAAGTAGTTTACTTTGTTCGATTTAAGTTTGATTTCTATCAGAAATTAGGGTTTTAGATGAAAATTCAAATTCAAATTTCTGTGTTTGTGTGAGTTACGGTTGATTTTAACACTATTACGAACTGTAACTGGAGAATTTGATGTTGTTATGGTTGGTAATAGTTCAGTTACCAACCGTGGGTTCTTATATCTGAGAATTTTCTTCAGTTACGGTTGGTAACTATTTTTATTTACCAACCGTAACTCAGTTACAGTTGGTATCGAGCATTTGGTTACCAACTCTAACTGAGTTACGGTTCGTATCGAGCATTTAGTTACCAACCGTAACTGGTTTTACAATTGGGTTTTTCCCAAATTTAACCAGTTACGCTTGATATTTCATCTTTTACGAACCGTAACTATGAATTACGGTTGGTTACGAGCAAAATGCCAACCGTAATTAGCTCTGAAAATGTAAGAAATTGATTTTTTTACGTATTTGAGCAACAAAAAGCTAGTTGGGATTAATTTAGAAGTGTACCTGGTCATTTTCAGGCACTAGTTTTCACTTTGTTGGTTAATTTCTTCAATTGATTGAGATTGACCTTCACTTTGGGTTAAAACATCTCTACCATCTCCAATTTTTTTTTAACTCTAAAAATCTGATTTTGGTTTTGATTTTGAGTTAATATAAGTGAAATTAATCATTAACACTAAATTTGGTTATCATCGTTAAACTAGGTTACCAATTTGAGGATTAATTTGTCATTCCCAGTATTTTTTTTATAAGGGACACTTTGAATGATAATGTAATGAACCTTTTTGTCCTATTAAAATGCCGCCCCTCTAATAAACCATGCCGCCCCTATAACACGCTACCTATTCAAACAATAATTTCGTAAACCTAATTTCATAAAAAAAAAATCATTATTTTATCTCTGAACCTTTTTTATTTTAGGTGGTGTTTATTATTTTGTAATTTCTATAGCCATTGTAAGAACCGATAACAAATTGTAAAATTGCAAGAGAAGAGGATGCTTCTGTCCTGAAACATTTCAGTTGCATGAACTTCAGGTTTGTATCCTTTTATGCGTACCAAATTTTGTTTTACATGCAACTTCTATTGGAACAGGGAACAATAGGTTTCAATGAGTCTCTAATGGAAATTTGGAGCATTATGTCCCTCTATGTTTTACCATGTTTTTTTAATTTGCTTGCAAATATTATCATGCTGCAATGTTGGGTTTAATGATTCCATTGCTCCATTACTGAATATGTGTCTACTGATTAGGGTTGTTTGCATCTAAAATTTTATGTTGTGTTTTTGATCAAAAAAGTAATTGATCCCTTCTCTATTGTATTTAAGAAAACTCTAATTTCTCCTTACGTTAATAAGGGGTTACTATTCAACAGACCAGACCAAGAAACTCTCTTGCACTTATCTATAGGGTCAGAGAAGGCTTTCACAGCCGTTCATGCAGAAGCAAAGGCACTCGTAAGAGCTTTAAAATGGTTAGAAGAAAATCTCCTCTCAAGTGTTACAATAGTCTCAGATTGCAAACTCTTGGTGGATTCTATCAACTATTCTGGTGAGATTACTTCTTGGGTTACTGAGAATATTTTTGAAGATATTATGCAAAGCCTAAAAAGGCTACCTCATGCAAAGATCAGATATATAATTGAGACCATAATACAGCAGCGGACTCAATAACCAAAAAAACGAGGACTAGAAGAACTCAACACAAGACAAGCAACATTCACCAGAAAGTCAAAAAAGAGAGCATCATCTCTAATGTTTTTACTAAAAATGAAATTGTAAATTTATTGTATAATATATCGTTTAGTCTTAATATAATTTCGTTTTTCATAAAAAAATAAATAAGGGGTTACTATGACTAAGCCCAAAGAGAATAAAAAGACTAGATGGGACAGAGAACAACCTTTTGAACGTTGTCAATTTTTCACTTCGAGATAAAAAAAAATGAAGAGAATTATTATTTGCTATAGTTTTACTGGATTTTCTTATAGTGCAACATATTCATATTCACATGGGTGTTGAGAAAATTGTGAATACTGTGGTATGTTGGATTGCATTTAATCATATGATAGCGAACTGACGTATGTAGGGTGGATGCATGGTTTTCTATGCTCAAAATATTGTTATACTGACACCAAAGTCTGTAACTAACATCCATAAGTGTGTTGAGACTATCCCTGTGACATCAAGTAATAATAGTGCATCCTTCAGAGTCAATGTATATTTGTCTTTATCCTTTCCTAGACAAATATAGTTTGACAGTATCATCTTAATGTATAATGTGCATGTTTTCTTTTTGTTAGGTGAGAAAAGACGACTACGATTTGTTGAGTGTGGATCAATGCTTGATGCTGCTAAAAGTACAAATAAATAACCTTTCCATCAACGATGATCTCGAACGATAGTGTTGTTTCTTTGTACTTTGATATTCTCTTTATCGGTATCGTCCGGACGGTTTCTTAAGTGGGATATGTTTTTGTAGTGTTGCAACCATATGTGTTTTCTGTATTTCTCTTTGCAGAAAATGCCTGCCAATGATCTCATTTTTCACTTAATAGATACTGTGTAAGGCTTTCTTTCTACAGAAGACATGACTTCCTTTCTGGAAATATATTTAGCATCTCAGTTTTGTCTTCTTTCTTCAGAAGACATGAATTCATTCCTATTAAACATGGATGAAGGGTGATTGTAATTCTTGAGGTGAGAAGTTAAATAGACATTTTTTTTAAATGTATTTTTGTGTGTGTCAATTGTCAGGTATTTTCTTTTTTTTGATAGGCTAAAGATGGACCCAGACCCCTACACAATCTAGCCAGTTGGACTAGTCCCACTGCTAGACCCAACCCCGTCAAACCCCTCTATACAACTAATTAAATACAAATCTCTACCACGGTGGGGGTCGAACCCCTGACTTCCTTCTTACTGGTGTTGAAAGTTTTTGAAGGAATCATACCTCCTCTAATCTTACTATTACGGTCAACAAAGACATAAATAAAATTACAATTACGTAAATAATAGTAATGGGGAATGGACTTGTAAAATGAATCCTCTACAATAAATCAAGAATAGTTTTAGTAGATTTTGAACTCGGAGAAGAATGAATTTTATTGTTTTTAATGTTGACGCCTTAAATTTTGTTGTTTTTAATGTTGGTGGTGCCTCTCTTAAAATTTTAGCAAGTATGATAGGGTGTTTGCAGTCATATGATCCACCTCTCTTAAAATCAGTAGAATGAAGCTATTGCAATTTGCAAAACTGTTTTTTTTTTTACCAGCATCGACTGTACTCATAAGTATATCATTCTTGGATTTGTTTTGTTTAATGGACGAAACTGATTCTTCTTCCTTCTGAAGTTGTATAAGTATCTAGCAACTTGTTTTCAGTTCTTTCTTTTTTTTCTCTAATGCAGCTCCCAGATATTGGTGTTTTCAATATTCAGTGTTTTTTCACATCAAAATATGAAATTTCTTTGGTATTGCTTGGTGAAGAAACAATGATCGCGTATTACGGCAAAAAGTTTAGTGACAGGGGAAACAAGAAGAAATGACGAAGCAGAGAGATACAGTTGGAGTCAAGAGTTTCTATAATGATGGGAAATGTGTAGCTGAAACTTAGGTGGATGATTATCACAGGCAACACGACGTTGAAATATGCCTTTCTAGATTATTTTGTTTGATTTAAGAGTTGCTTTTGAGGAACATGGGCGTGGAGCAGCAACAACCTTAGGGAAATATTATTTTGTTTGATTTTAATACTACGAGAAGAGACCTTAGCTCTGTAAAGTATAAACATATCCTCATTCTTATGCTTAAAAACAATGATAAGAAAAGCATTTCGTAGGATGAGAACTTTAACAACATATCAATTCTTTTATTGATTCGTTGGTTTCTCCTGTAGCTTAAAATTTAATGGTGTACTTCTTTTATGTATCCATGCAAGACATGGAGCTGTATGTTTTTAAAAATCCTGCTTGGTTCATTTTAAGTCCGTGCTATCTGGGGAATTTTGTCGTTTATGATCCTCAAAATTGGAGCCTGCAAATTCGTTGCAAGTTTGCAACTTCAGTCTGTATTTCCCGTTACACCTCGAGGTGAACTCTCACCCTATACTATACATTATATAGTCTATATTTCTATATTATGATTAGAAAATTTCTTGCAGAATGAAAAAGAAAAAACTTCGTGGTCGGCAAATCTGTTATCATACTTTGGAGTTCATTATACTCCATTGATATATATATCTATTGATAAAAAATGGAAATATGTGAATCTAACATGCGGGGGTGTTAGGTAGAGTTTTACGTGGCTCTCCGAATGTAAAAACAAGCTGCACAACATGAACCAATGGAAGAGGTTGAGCCTCGCATAAAAAACTGACGTCATTAACGGCCATCCGGAAAGAATTAGGGGCGACTAATAAAACAAAATAGGATGAAAATACTTATATATTCCTTCATAATCGGTAGTTTAGTATTATTTTTTATCTTTCGATTGTGACTATGTTCTTCTCTTCTTCGAAATTCAGAATTCCATTGGTTTTGAAAATTTAAGATTTTGGGCTACTACCACAATCGGTAGATAAATAACATCACAATAAAAAATAAATACACGAAACTACCGATTGTGCAAATTGAGAAATTCAAAATTCCATTCGCTTTTGAAAATTTCGAATTTGGGACTACTAGCACAATCGGTATATAATGAACATCATGAGACTACCGATAATAAATATCCCGAGCCTACCGATTGTGAAAATAGAAAAATGCAAAATTCCACTAATTCTTGAAAATTTTAAACTTGGGGCTACTAGCACAATCGGTAGATAATGAACATCACGAGACTACCGATTACACAATCGGTAGATAATAAATATCCCGAGCCTACCGATTGTGAAAATAGAAAAATGCAAAATTCCACTAATTTTTGAAAATTTTGAATTTGGGGCTACTAGCACAATCGGTAGATAATGAACATCACGAGGCTACTGATTATACAATCGGTAGATAATAAATATCACGAGTCTACCGATTGTGAAAATAGAAAAATGCAAAATTCCACTAGTTTTTGAAAATTTTGAATTTGGGGCTACTAGCACAATCGGTAGATAATGAGCATCACGATACTACCGATTATACAATCGGTAGATAATAAATATCACGAGTCTACCGATTGTGCAAATAGAAAAATGCAAAATTCCACTTTTTGAAAATTTTGAATTTGGGGCGACTAGCACAATCGGTAGATAATGAACGTCACGAGACTACCGATTATGGTAGGATATTTGCAAAGAGAGCCATTGTATAATCGGAAGTCAGGATAACTTCATTTACTACCGATTATAGGCTCAACCAAAATTCAAAAAATCGAGAATTTTTGCAAAGTCTCATTTTGGGGCTACTCTAGATTCGAGAGTTAAATAACCTAAATTCACTACCGATTATGGTAGCATTTTAGCCAAATGTCTACTTTAATCGGGAGTCAAGATAACTTTATTTATTATCGATTATAGGATAATCAAAATTCAAAAGACAGAGGATTTTATTTTGGGGATACTTTATATTCGGAAGTTATATAAACTAAATTGACTCCCGGTTATAGATTAACTTCCCGATTGTAAAGTTACCTACCGATTGTAAAGGGTAGTGTGGCATTAAAAAAAACGGGAGATAAAGGATGGCTATATTTTACGTTTGGGCGACTTTTTTTGTCTTTTTATCTCGCCCCTAATTCTTTTGGGGTCGCCCCTAAAGATGCTAGGCTGAATTTAACGGGCAATTTTCAACGACTAATTTTCAAAGTGATAGATGACGGGTTATATGCCTACGATTATGCTCATTTTTAATATGAATGCAGACATTTGTAATCATCAAAAACTTAAATTCAAATTTGTTATTGTTTTGGTTCTATAAGAAAATTGAGACCGAAATTGTGTGATAATGTGGCAATAACCATGTTGACGAAGTGTCTCTTTGTTATTTAAGTGCTTAGTTTGATGAGAATGCGGCAGCTAGCTTGGATGGTTAATTCCCGTATTTCTGTTCACCATTTAAAAGCCTCTATAGCTGCCAACACTTTGCTCTCCGCGTTAATTTGTGTTCAGGAGAACTTGATACTGACATTAACGGAAACAATTGTAATTTCTTGGTATCTATGTCCCATTTGCAACAATGTTGATTTTTTGATACTCTTAGAGGTAGAGCCCAATTTGTTATCTCTCTATTGTTTTGGTGTGTTTGAAGTTGTTATTCAGTACTTCCTTGTCACTCCTGGTATAACTATTTCACTCTTGCGTATGTTATTTTGGGGCTTTATTTAGTCCCCCATAATATTTTGTTACATATTTCTTCTCACATATATATGTGACACATTATTGTTATGCAAAAGCCATTTCAAGGTCCTCTACCTTTATCCTAGCATGTTGGAGTGGAGTTTTACTTTTTTTGTTCAGTTCTCTGCACAAGGAGTAGTGATACCTGGAGGAAAATGATCCGCACAAGAAGCAAATCACACATTTCTGGAAAATGGACAATTAGAAAAGATGCTCTCTATAGAGTTTCATTTCGTTGAAAACAAAAGGTAAAAACAATTGGAATATCATCAAATCTTGTTAAAATGAAAATTATTCCTACCATATGTTTTCCATGCATTTGTTATTATAATAAAACTTATATTGGAGAGGTGTCACTTTCCCAAATTTTTTCCCATTGAGAGTTCACCACTTAATCAGATCATTCTGATTGACTTGTATAAGGATTGGCTTGAGAATCTGCATGTTTGACCATGCCAATGGCATTTGCGGTTTTCGGATCAAAAGATATTCAACAATGTGTGTTAAAACATCTCTCAGACAAGCTCATAAGTTTTGTTCCAAGCTTGTTGTCAAATTTAGTTGACCAAAATTGTTTCTTGATTTATAGTCTATTAAAGTCAGTCTCATGCTTGGAATAAATCATGGTAGTTGAAAAGGCGGGGGTCTAACAACCACACCCAATACTTCGATTAGCAATCTGTATGGACTAACTCCAATATACTTTTAAGAGAATCAACTACACAATCAGACTCAATCTTAATAAAAGTATATCAAAGAGTTATATCTCTCTTTCTCGATTAAATACTTACTCAAGCAAATAGAAATATGCGAGTCTAATTGAATACAAAAGAAATCACTTGAACGGTACCAAAGACCAATGTTCAAGTACCAATCAATTTCAATCAACAACCGAAGGTTGGATTTCCCAATTGATTGATTCAAACACACAACCTGTGATATTTCAATTATATAACAAAATATAATGCGGAAAAGAAATAACACAGACACCAGAAGTTTTGTTAACGACGAAACCGCAAATGCAGAAAAACCCCGGGACCTAGTCCAGATTGAACACACACTGTATTAAGCCGCTAAAGACACTAGCCTACTACAAACTAACTTCGGTCTGGACTGTGGTTGAACTCCAATCAGTCTCATACTGATCCAAGGTACAGTTGCGCTCCTACGTCTCTAATCCCAGCAGGATACTACGCAGTTGATTCCCTTAGCTGATCTCACCCACAACTAAGAGTTGCTACGACCCAAAGTAGAAGACTTTAATAAACAAATCTGTATCACACAGAGAAATCTACGGTAATAAATAAATCTGTCTCCCACATAAATATCTACGAGTTTTTGTTCCGTCTTTTGATAAATCAAGGTGAACAGAAACCAATTGATAAACCAGATGTTAGAGCATTGCTCGGTCGAACTCGCATGTGTTGCTATCTCAAGCATGTTTGTCAATGTTAGTGATCAAAACTATAAGTCTTGATTTCTAGTCTATTATAGCTAAGTTTCGGACTAGGATAGAAAGTGTAGTTGAGCTCAAGGACTTCATGGTGATTCATCATACAAGAAGAAGAACTACTCAAGGAACCGGTGGAACTTCTCGACAAAAAGGTATGTGAAGACTTGAACTTATCTGTCACTCAAAAGTCTATCTACTCTATCTCCTACTATTTGAGACAAGAAGTCCTATGCTATATATATAGGCTTGGATTATACACATTTGGTATTTCGAGCCGAGTATACCTAGCCTATCTATATCTCGAAATATGTGTTGGTAAGCTTTTCGCTTCGATCAAGTTTATCTTTACCTAGTGACGGAAGTCATGATATGTTTCAATCACTTTGAAAATTTCTCTGACGAGAAATAGTGTAACAACTATATAACGTCCTCTAAGAATGTTTCAATGATTGAAATGAGAGTTTAGATTACATAACCAATGGTGGACATAAGCATTGTTGTGGAAACACATTTATGTATAAGTCCTATTCCTTGAAACAAAGTTTGCGAACTTTGTTTATCAAGAGAACCGGAAGAATGGCGTGAGCCAAGTCCGCGAACTCAGTCCGCGAACTGCCGAAGTTCTCAAACCCGAGAATTTCTGCTGGAGTTTGTAAACTCTGCCCGGTAACTTAAGTCCGCGAACCTAGTCTGCGAACTTGAGAAGGTTATATATCTGAAGATGATTTATGAACTTAAACTTTAAAAAGACTAAGGAATGCAGTTTGCAAACCGTGGCTATAAAGGTTCATGAACCGATTCAAGTAAATCAAATCATATTTTCTTCAATTGTGTATTGTGTAGTACATGAGATTTCCTTGCAATTGAACAACTCTCTAACTAGTTCATTTGAAGTCATTTGAACTAGTTATGGTGAAGAAGAACATGGTTGATATGAAATGCTCATATGGCTAACCTTTTGGTTAACTATTGTTGAACCAACAAGTGCATAAATTTGGGTACGGTTAACAAACCTAGAAGCGTGCATTGTCAAGTGTGTGTAAGAAGCTAAGTTTTCGATCTAACAGTTGAGAAATATTAGCTTGAATCTAAATCAGGTTTTCATCTAACGGTGAATATTAAATGATTTGTTACTAAGCTAACATTGATTGCAAACCCTGATTTGAAAGACTATATAAAGGAGACATCTATTATTGTGCAAAACTAATCCCCACACCTTACGTCTGATACTAGTTTGCGTGCTAGAGTCGATTCTCCTTTAACCTTTGGTTTTCTTCTTCTGAAACCATGTTAATGACTTATAGAATTCATTGGGATTGTGAAGCCATACTGATACTACTTTTATCGTAGTTGTGTGATCTGATCTTGCATCTTCTATCGTACGAGTACAATCAGATTGATTGTCTTGAGATTGATATCTCCGATAGGCAAGATATAAAAAGTAATCACAAACATCTTCGTCTCATTGTTTGTGATTCCGCAACATCTTGTTTCGCTACCATGCGATTAAGATTGTTGTGAGGTGATTGATAACCCTAGGCTGTTCTTCGGGAATATAAGACCGGATTATCGATTGGTTCCTGTTCACCTTGATTATTATCAAAAGACGGAACAAAACCTTTAGGGTTTATCTGTGGGAGACAGATTGATCCTTTGATAGACTTGTCTGTGGGAGACAGATTTGTTTATTGTCAAAGCCTGCGATTTTGGGTCGTAGCAACTCTTAGTTGTGGGTGAGATCAGCTAAGGGAATCAAGTGCGCAGTATCCTGCTTGGATCAGAGGCGTAGGAGCATAACTGTACCTTGGATCAGTGGGAGATTGATTGGGGTTCAACTACAGTCCAGTCCGAAGTTAGCTTGGAGTAGGCTAGTGTCTGTAGCGGCTTAATACAGTGTGTGTTCAATCTAGACTAGGTCCCGGGGTTTTTCTCCATTTGCGGTTTCCTCGTTAACAAAATTTCTGGTGTCTGTGTTATTTCTATTTCCGCATTATATTGTTTATATTAAATATTAAAATAATATAGGTTGTGCGTTGTAGATCATCAATTAGAATATCCAACCTTTGGTTGTTGATTTAAATTGATTGATCCTTGGATATTGATCTTTGGTACCATCCAAGTTATTCCTTGTGTTTGATTAAAGACTCGCTGATTTCTATTAGCTCGAGTAAATCAAAACAAGAGAGAGATATTAACTCCTTGAGATACTTTTACCTAGATTGAGTCTGACTATATAGTCGATTCTCTAGAAAGTAATTCGGAGTTAGTCCATACAGATTGCTAAGAGAAATATTGGGTGGTGTTGTTAGACCCCCATTTTTCGATTGGTGTCAGAGCAGGCAAAAACGTTTCAGACCTTATAAGTCTGTGTTTGTAGCATCCGACTCTATGGACAAGAGTACTATCTCTGATAAACCCGTCACCAGAAATAAAAAATATGTCTTGTCTATTTCTATTATAGAGAAAGATTCTTCAATCTCAAATATAGACGAACCTTGTGTTCAAACAAGACAGACAGGCTGCGACATGTGTTATTCCGATTACCCTTCAAAAGATCCTAGCTCTCTAAATGAATGGGAAACAACTAAAGAATGTGAACTGATGTTAAATTATGTTAAAGTTCAAGCTGATCGATTGAAACAACATGTCAAAATTATTTTTGGGGAAATAAGAGACTACAGTTCCAAAAACCCTGAAGCTTTGCCTTTATCTCTTCTTAAGGCGAGTCTTGAAAGGGATATCTTGGAAATTAAACATCGCTTGAACAAGTTCTAAATTCAAGGATGTTTCAGAAAGTTCTCTATATCATCATCATCAACTATTGTGACTGAGAAAGATCCAGAAGAAAAAACAGTGTCCTTTTCTTGCAGAAAAGATGTGCCTATACCCTCTTGTCAAAAATGGTGCACATCACATGAAAGGAGGAAACCTCCACGGATTGTTAAGACAGTGTTTTCTAACGTTCAGGAGGTATGTCCTTTTTGTGACTCAAAATGACCGGTCATACAAATGAGAGACTCTAGGAAAGTCAGTTCTATGAGTTCCTTAAATGTTCTGACTCTATACAAATGTCCTAACAATATGAGATAAGATCAGATTCCTTCTATCGTAAAAAAGGGAACTAATAATACTTTTGATGAGAACAAGGTATCAGGAATAAGCCGATGTCCTTCAGGTAAGAATCAATTCTCTGAGTCATATTATTGTAAGGATGGATTTTATGATTATCTTTCTCATCATAATGGTCCTCCTCCAACATTTCGTAAGGAAAAGGATAACCAAAAACAATTTTCATTTAATGAGCTAATAGCTCATACTTGTGTTAAGTAATCACAAGATTGAAATATTACTCACAAAAATCCTAGCTGAGTGAGAAGTGTTTAGGTATACTCTTTGCCAAAGTGACACTGATTATATAGCAAATTTCTTATCGTTCTTAGATGGATTATCAGGTAACACTTTCACATAAGTATTTTTTTTGTAAGATTCCTTCTTGTTTCTTGCTACAACTATGCTCAAAATTGCTTTCTTGAGTTATGGAATTTTTCGAGTCTTTTGTTGCAAAAAGTCCCTTTTGGGCTTTATTTTTTGGGGATCATATTGTACTCGAACGGATACCCGTATTCTGGGACGAGTCAACTTTTTAAGAAAACCCTAGAATCCCTTCCCTAAGAAACCCTTTTATACTTACCTATTGAGTTGTAAAAGTCACGTACGCATACTCTAGGTTGGTTTCTTGGTTGTCAAGAATGTCTTCTTCTTCATCTTGCTATGGTGGTTTTGCAAGAGGATTGCTTGACAAAGGTGTTTTTGAGTCTAGAAAGAAAAGAACCCTTGTAGATGAAGATCATCCTAATGCTTCATTTTATTTTTCCTATGTTAATGAGGATGTTGAAAAGGATGATATGATTTCTGCTGAAGTTGTCCATGACTTTCTTAAGTACTTTGGGGAAGCAAAACAAGAGCTCATTGTGACTCTGAAAAATCTTGATGCATTGAAAACTGAGTTGGAAAAGGTTACTGTTGACCTTGGTCTCATAAAGTCTTACATCAATGATCTTCGCAAAGAGAATCACCTCTCCGATGTTGCAATGAATGTTGTTGATCACAAGCTCAAAGACACTTTGTATCGTGAGGATTCTGAACCGTCCATATGATCTTAGTTCGTGTTCGGGATAGCACTGGAGTCTGTTTTTATTTAGCTTGTTTTATTTATGATGCCTAGTATGTCTTCTTTTTGGTTTAATTGGAAGAATAACTAGTGCTTGAATAGCAATGATTGTGACTACACACAGCTATTATGTTTCATCTTCTTGTTTTTTTTGTTTATTGGTATTAAATTCTAAAAATATTTGGAGGATGATTTTTTGCAGTATTAATCTTTATGATTTTATATATTGCAATTTGTTATGGGATATTGGTGTTTACGTCTGTGAACTATTTTTGTCCCATACTTTGTCAAAAGTAAAGTTGTTCGTGTTCGGTATTCACGTACTGGTAAAAGAATGAATGGACTTTTGAAAAATACAAAAGTTAAGCCTATATTGTCAATTATTTGATGTAAGATAGGTTAAAATCTTTTGTTCTCAAGGATTATGTCTATTATTGTCGTTATGCAAATAGTGATTAAAGAAAGAATGAATCCTTGTGTATTCCGCAGTATTGATCACCATGATCCATAATTTATGTATTACTGTGAGGCTCCGTAATGTATCTTATGTTGAGCATTATACAACCAAGTTGATTTTCTTAGCTTAGTTGTTGTTCCGTGAGATATGTTACGTCGAGCATATTAAACTAAATTAATCATCTTGTTTGGTTATTTAGTTATTGCTCCGTAAGTATTCTTATGTCGAGTAAAACAAATTACAATTAAATTAATTACTTTTGTAATTAGTTTGGTTGTGTATTCCAATTAGATTAATTATGGTTTCTCTTGTAATTAATCTAGTTGAGTATTTTTGTGACTCCATAAGGTTTTCTTGTGTTGAGTATTTGAACGGTTAAGCTAATCATATTCTTATGGTTAACTTAGTCGTAGCTCCGTAAGTTATCTTATGTTGAGCACAATCAATTGAATTGATCACTTATTGTGTTTAATTTGATTCTGTATTCCGATTAAATTAATCATGAGTTTACTTGTGATTAATTTGATTGAGTTTTTGGATATAGAAAATCATTCTCATGGTTTTTGGTGTCCAATAAAAATCCTTCTTTTCGTTTGAAATTAAGGTCGCTCGTTGTTATACTTTCGGCAATCACATCAAATGGGGGAGAGTTATTTTGAACTTGTGCTTAATGGTCATATCTTGAGAGGTGTGCGGATGTGGAATTTTAGAGGGGTTATCTTGTATCTTTAAACTCCTTGATAATTGCATTTAGCTTCAGCTTTATGATTGCATCTAAATTAGTTGGTATGTATTTTTTCTTTTAGTCATGAAATGTCACTTTCGGAAATTCATTATGATCCCGTTCTTGTACCTTTGCCAATTTTATTGACAAAAAGGAGGAGAATTAATATGTTGTTCACACTACAAATACATATGGTTTTCGGATCATTGTGTAAGGGGGAGTGGTTTCCAAGTGAGATGGAGTATTGACTAAGGGGGAGTGATACATATCACCATAGTATTATTGTTGAAGTTGTGATACAATTGGACTTTGACACTGTGTAATAATACTATGATACTGTATAAAAATGATTGAGACCGATGCTTTCACATTGTTATAGCTAGGGATCTTGAACAGCGGTGATGCTAAACTTACAACCTTTGGGATCATTGGAGTACTTGGAAGCGACGAAGATTTCAACGAATGTTGAAGATTAGACATGTGGAATAAGAGATACTAAAGTTTCTTTATCTTTTTTGTATTCCATATGTATTGATAGTTTTGTCACTAAAATGGACAAAGTGGGAGATTGTTAGAGCATTGCTCAGTCGAACTCGCATGCGTTGCTATCTCAAGCATGTTTGTCAATGTTAGTGATCAAAACTATCAGTCTTGATTTCTAGTCTATGATAGCTAAGTCTCGGACTAGGATAGAAAGTGTAGTTGAGCTCAAGGATTTCATGGCGATTCATTATACAAGAAGAAGAACTACTCAAGGAACCGGTGGAACTTCTTGACAAAAAGGTATGTGAAGACTTGAACTTATCTGTCACTCAAAAGTCTATCTACTCTATCTCCTACTCTTTGAGACAAGAAGTCGTATGCTATATATATATAGACTTGGATTATATATATTTTGGTATTTCGAGCCGAGTATACCTCGCCCATCTATATCTCGAAATATGTGTTGGTAAGCTTTTCACTTCGATCAAGTTTATCTTTACCTAGTGAATAAAGTCATGATATGTTTCAATCACTTTGAAAATTGATTTGACGAGAAATAGTGTAACAACTGTATAACGTCCTCTAAGAATGTTTCAATGATTGAAATGAGAGTTTAGATTACATAACCAATGGTGGACATAAGCATTGTTGTGGAAAAACATTTATGTATAAGTCCTATTCCTTGAAACAAAGTTTGCGAACTTTGTTTATCAAGAGAACCAGAAGAATGGCGTGAGCCAAGTCCGCGAACTGCCGAAGTTCTCAAACCTGAGAATTTTTGCTGGAGTTGACAAACTACTTGCGTGAAGCTAAGTCCGCTAACCGGCGAAGTTCTCAAACCCGAGAATTTCTGTCGAAGTTTATAAACTCTGCCCGGTAACTTAAGTCCGCGAACCTAGTCTGCGAACTTGAGAAGGTTATATATCTGAAGATGATTTATGAACTTAAACTTTAAAAAGACTAAGGAATGCAGTTTGCAAACCGTGGCTATAAAAGTTTATGAACCGATTCAAGTGAATCAAATCATCTTTTCTTCAATTGTGTCTTGTGTAATACATAAGATTTCCTTGCAATTGAACAACTCTCAAACTAGTTCATTTGAGTCACTTGAACTAGTTATGGTGAAGAAGAAAATGGTTGGTGTGAAATGCTCATATGGATAACCTTTTGGTTAACTATTGTTGAACCAACAAGTACATACATTTGGGTACGGTTAACAAACCTTGAAGCGTGCATTGTCAAGTGTGTGTAACAAGCTAAGTTTTCGATCTAACGGTTGAGAAATATTAGAATGAATCTACATCAGGTTTTCATCTAACGGTGAATATTGAATGCTTTGTTACTAACTTAACATTGATTGCAAACCATGATTTGAAAGACTATATGAAGAAGACATCTAGTATTGTGCAAAACTAATCCCAACACTTTACGTGTGATACTAGTTTGCGTGCTAGAGTCGATTCTCCTTTAACCTTTGGTTTTCTTCTTCTAAAACCAGGTTAACGACTTAAAGACTTTATTGGGATTGTGAAGCCAGAGCGATAATACTTTTATCGTAGTTGTGTGATCTGATCTTGAATCTTCTATCGTACGAGTACAATCATATTGATTGGCTTGAGATTGATATCTCTGATAGGCAAGATATAAAAAGTAATCACAAACATCTTCGGCTCGTTGTTTGTGATTCCGCAACATCTTATTTCGCTACCATACATTAAGATTGTTGTGAGGTGATTGATAACTCTAGGCTGTTCTTCGGGAATATAAGACCGGACTATCGATTGGTTCCTGTTCACCTTGATTATTATCAAAATACGGAACAAAACCTTTAGGGTTTATCTTTGGGAGACATATTGATCCTTTGATAGACTTGTCTGTGGGAGACAGATTTGTTTATTGTCAAAGCCTGCGATTTTGGGTCGTAGCAACTCTTAGTTGTGGGTGAGATCATCTAAGGGAATAAAGTGCGCAGTATCTTGCTGGGATCAGAGGCGTAGGAGCATAACTGTACCTTGGATCAGTGGGATATTGATTGGGGTTTAACTACAGTCCAGTCCGAAGTTAGCTTGGGGTAGGCTAATTTCTGTAGGGGCTTAATACAGTGTGTATTCAATCTGGACTAGGTACCGGGTTTTTTCTGCATTTGCGGTTTCCTCGTTAACAAAATTTCTGGTGTTTGTGTTATTTCTATTTCCGTTATATTGTTTATCTTTATAATTGAAATAATACAGGTTGTGCGTTGTAGATCATCAATTAGAATATCCAACCTTTGGTTGTTGATTTGAATTGATTGATCCTTGGATATTGGTCTTTGGTACCATCCAAGTTATTCTCTGTGTTTGATTAAAGACTCTCTGATTTCTATTAGCTCGAGTAAATCAAAACAAGAGAGAGATATTAACTCATTGAGATAAGTTTACGTAGATTGAGTCTGACTGTCTAGTTGATTCTCTAGAAAGTAATTCGGAGTTAGTCCGTACAGATTGCTAAGCGAAATATTGGGTGGTGTTGTTAGACCCCCGTTTTTTCACCAGACATATATTCTCGAAGAACAACTCAGTATTATCCATCACCTCACAATAATCTAAATCTTATGATGGCGAAAATAGATATTGTGGAATCACAAACGATGGGACGAAGATGTTTGTGACCACTTTTATATCTTTCCTATCGGAGACATCAATCTCAAGTCAATCCTTACGATTGTACTTAGTACGATAGAAACAGCAAGATCAGATCACACAACTACGAGAACGTAGTAGCGGTCTGGCTTCACAATCCCAATGAAGTCTTCAAGTCGTTAACCTACATGGTCTCGGTAGAAACCTAAGGTTAAAGGAGAATCGACTCTAGCTAATACAACTAGTATCACACATGAGGCGTGGGGATTAGGTTTCCCAGTTGATAGAGTTCTCCCTTATATAGTCTTTCAAATCAGGGTTTGCAATCAATGTTAGCTTAGTAACAAAGCATTCAATATTTACCGTTAGATGAAAACCTGATTAGATTCAAGCTAATATATTTCAACCGTTAGATCGAAACTTAGCTTGTTACACATATATGAAATGCACGTTTTGGGTTTGTGTAACCGTACCCAAACTTGTACATTTATTTGGTTCAACAGTAGTTAACCAAATGGTTAGCCATATGAGCACTTTCATATCAACCATATTCTTCTTTACCATAACTAGTTCAAATGACTGAAATGAACTAGTTAGAGAGTTTTTCAATTGCTTGGATCTTTATAATAGACACAATTGAAATAACAACGATTTGATTCACTCGAATCGATTCATGAAATTTAAAACCACGGTTTGCAAACTTGCATTCCTTAGTTTATATAAGTTTAAGCTCACAAATAATAGTTTTTTAGAAAATAACCAACTTAAATACGCGGACTGGTACGCGGACTTAAGTACCCAGAATAAGTTTGTAAATAGTTCACAAACTCCAACAGATTTTCTCGGGAAGAGAACCTCCGACAGTACGCGGACTGGTTCGTGGACTCTGTCTGGTTTTCCCGAGCAGCAAAGTACGCGTACTTTGGTTCAAGGAATAAGGACTTATACATGTATGAGTTACCACACAATGCTTATATCCAACAATGGTTATATAATCTAAACTCGCATTTCAATCATTTAAACATTCTTAGAGGACGTTATATAGTTGTTATTCACAAACCATTTTTCGTCAAAGCCATTTTCAAGTGATTGAAACTTAACATGACTTGCGTCATTAGTAAAGATGAACTTGGCCAAAGCGAAAGCTTACCAACACATATTTCGAGAAATAGATAAGCGAGATAACTCGGCTCGAAATAGAAAATGTACATAATCAAAGTCTATATAGCAAAACGACTTTTGTCTCAAGATAGGAGATAAAGTAGATAGACTTATGAGTGATAGATAAGTTCAAGTCTCCACATACCTTTTAGTCGATGAAGTTCCACCAGTTCCTTGAGTAGTTCTTCGTCTTTGTATGATGATCTCCATGGAGTCTTGAGATCAACTACACTTTCTATCCTAGTCCGAGACTTAGCTAATAGTAGTCTAGAAATCAAGACTTATAGTTTTGATCACTAACATTGACAAACATGCTTGAGATAGCAACGCATGCGAGTTCGACCGAGCAGTGCTCTAACAATCTCCCCCTCTGTCAATTTTAGTGATAAACTATCAATACACATGGAATACAAAAATAGACAAACAAACTTTTGTAGCTTCTCTTCCACATGCATGATCTTCTTGGTTCTTCAACATTCCTCGAAATCTTCGTCACTTCCAAGTACTCCAATGATCCCAAAGGTTGTAAGTTTAGTATCACCGTTGTTGAAAATCCGTAGTCATAACAATGAGAAAACAAGAATTCTCAATCATTGTTATACAGTGTCATAGTATTATTATACAACATCAAAGTTCAATTGTATCACAACTTCAACAACAATACTATGGTGATATGTATCACTCCCCCTTAGTCAATACTCCATCTCACATGGAAACCACTCCCCCTTACATAATCATCCGAAAACCATATGTATTTGTTGTGTGAACTACACATTAATTCTTCCCATTTTTTTCAATAAAATTGGCAAAGGTACGAAAACTAGTGGGATCATAATGAAATTTCCATAGAGACATTTCATGACCAAAAGTAAGTACATATCAACTTTTTAGATGCCATCATGTATCCAAAGCTAAATGCATTCATCAAGGAGTTTATTAAGATAAAGATAACTCCTATAATGTTCCAAAGTCGCACTCCCCACAAAGATTTGGCAATTAAGCACAAGTTCAATTAAGAAATCTCCCCCATAAAATGTTATTTTTCCGAAAGAACAACAAGAGCGGCCTTACTTAAACAAGAAAAGAAGGATTTCTCTGGTCATAAAAAATCACATATGAATATGAATTTGAATCAAAAAATACTCAATTAAATTAACCATAAGAAAACCAATGATTAATTCAATCGGAATACACAACTAAATTACCACAAGAGTATGATCAATTCAATTGGTTATGCTCAATATAAGAGAACTTACAGAGCCGCATAATATATACATAAAATATGGATCAGGGAAGATCAATACTGCGGAAAAGACAAGGATTCATTTTATTTTCCATCACTATTTGCGCAATGACATACAATAGACATAATCCTCGTAAACAAAAGTTCATCCTATCTTCCATCAATATTTGCATAATGACATAATAGACTTAAAAACTTTTGTAATTTCAAAAGCTCATTCATTCTTTTATCAATACATGCATATAGACATACGAAACACTTAACTTTTGACAAAGTATGGGACAATCATAGTTCACAGACGCAAACACACATATCCTATAACAAGTTTGCAATATATGAAATCATAAAGATTAATACTGCAAAAATCATCTTCCAAAAAACTTTTTAGAATTTAATCAAATAAACCTAAAAAATAATAAAGATGAAAACATTGTACATAGCTATGTGTAATCACAATAATGGCTATTCCAAACTCTAGTTATTCTTCCTAAAAACACAAGAATAAAATTCTTATAAGAAGATTTACTAGACATTAAGACCTCTGAAGAATTCTTTATCGTCCCCGAACTCCTTGTCATCAACAGTCATTGGGACATAAGGTTCATGAATATAGGAGTTAATATCAATAAACCTTCTTGACTGATGTCGAACCAGGGCCTTCTGAATCTCAAGAGTCTTGACTACAACAACCTTTATCTGTTGAATCTCCTTTCATGTCTCCTTCAATACTTCAAGAACATCAGAAAACTTCTGAGAATTTGAAGGAACAACTCTTGGCTTCCTCACATTCCTTCTTTTTCTTTTCAAAGTATGAGGCAATGGATATTTCTCTTTTTCCTTCATGATTGATGGATTGAAAATCATATTAACATATTTTCCATCGGAAGACATAATACTTGGAGTATCCATAAGCGTATGGGTACAACAACCACACCCAATATTTCGCTTAGCAATATGTATGGACTAACTCCAATATACTTTCAATAGAATCAACTATACTAAATCTTAATAAAGTATATCAAAGAGTTATATCTCTCTTTCTCGATTCAATTCTTACTCAAGCAAATAAAAATCTGCGAGTCTAATTGAATACAAGAGAAATCACTTGAACGGTACCAAAGACCAATGTTCAGGTATCAATGAATGTAAATCAACAACCAAAGGTTGGATATTCTAATTGATTGATTCAAACGAAAAACCTGTGATATTTCAATTATATAAAAAAATATAATGCGAAATAGAAATAACACAGACACCAGAATTTTGTTAACGAGGAAACCGCAAATGCAGAAAAACCCCAGGACCTAGTCCGGATTGAACACACTGTATTAAGCCGCTACAGACACTAGCCTACTACAAACTAACTTCGGTCTGGACTGTAGTTGAACCCCAATCAATATCAGACTGATCCAAGGTACAATTATGCTTCTTACGTCTATGATACCAACAGGATACTATGCACTTGATTCCCTTAGATGATTTCACCCACAACTAAGAGTTGCTACGACCCAAAGTCGAAGACTTTAATAAACAAATCTGTATCACACAGAAAAGTCTACGGTAATAGATAAATCTGTCTCCCACAGAAAAACCCACGAGTTTTGTTCCGTCTTTTGATAAATCAAGGTGAACAAGAACAAATTGATAAACCAGACTTATATTCCCGAAGAACAGCTTAGTATTATCAATCACCTCACAATAATCTTAATCGACGCGGCGAAAAAAGATATCGTGGAATCACAAACGATAAGACAAATATGTTCGTGATTATTTTTATATCTTTCCTATCGGAGATATCAATCTCAATCCAATCTTTGCGATTGTACTCGTACGATAGAAACAACAATATGAGATCACACAACTACGAGAAAGTAATATCTGCATGGCTTCACAATCCCAATGAAGTCTTTAAGTCGTTAACCTGGTTTTCAAGAAGAAACCTAAGGTTAAAGGAGAATCGACTCTAGCTAATACAACTAGTATCACACAGGAGGTGTGGGGATTAGGTATCCCAGTTGCTATAGTTCTCCCTTATATAGTTTTTCAAATCAGGGTTTGCAATCAATGTTAGCTTGGTAACAAAGCATTCAATATTCACCTTTAGATGAAAACCTGATTAGATTCAAGCTAATATCTTTCAACCGTTGGATCGAAAACTTAGCTTGTTACACACAAATGAAATGCATGATTTTAGGTTTGTGTAACCGTACCCAAACATGTACATTTGTTGGTTCAACAATAGTTAACCAAATGGTTAGCCATATGAGCACTTTCATATCAACCATATTCTTCTTCACCATAACTAGTTCAAATGACTCAAATGAACTAGTTATAGAGTTAGTCAATTGCTTATATCTTATAGAAGTATACAAGGCACAATCGAAGCAAAAACGATTTGATTCACTCAAATCGATTCATGAACTTTATAGCCACGGTTTGCAAACTTGCATTCCTTAGTTTATATAAGTATAAGTTCATAAATAACCGTCTTTAGAAATAACCAACTCAAGTAAGCGGACTAGTTTCGCGGACTTAAGTTCCCGGAAGGAGTTCACAAACTCCAGCAGATTTTCTCGGTATGAGAACCTCCGCCAGTTCGCGGACTGGGTTCACGGCTGTTGTACCGGTTTTCCTGATCAACAAAGTACCAATACTTTGGTTCAAGGAATAAGGAATTATACATATATGTGTTACCACACAATGCTTATATCCAACATTGGTTATATAATTTAAACTCTCATTTAAATCATTAAAACGTTCTTAGAGGACGTTATATAGTTGTTATTCACAACCCATTTTTTTTTCAAAGCCATTTTCAAAGTGATTGGAACGTAACATGACTTTCGTCACTAGGTAAAGATGAACTTGGCCAAAGCGAAAGCTTACCAACATATATTTCGAGAAATAGATAGGCGAGATAAACTCAGCTCGAAATAGTAAATGTGTATAATCAAACTCTATATAGAAAAACGAATTTTGTCTCAAGATAGGAGATAGAGTAGATAGAATTTTGAGTGATAGATAAGTTCAAGTCTCCACATACCTTTTAGTCGATGAAGTTCCACCAGTTCCTTGAGTAGTTCTTCGTCTTGTATGATGATCTCCATGGAGTTCTTGACCTCAACTACACTTTCTATCCTAGTCTGAGACTTAGCTATAATAGACTAGGAATCAACACTTATAGTTTTGATCACTAACATTGACAAACATGCTTGAGATAGCAGCGCATACGAGTTCGACCGAGCAGTGCTCTAACAATCTCCTCCTTTGTCAATTTTAGTGACAAAACTATTAATACATATGGAATACAAAAATAAATAAATAAACTTTTGCAGCTCCTATTCCACATGCCTAACCTTCAACATTACTCGAAATCTTTGTCACTTCCAAGTATTCCAATGATTCAAAAGGTTGTAATTTTAGCATCATCGTTGTTGAAAATTCGTAGCTATAACAATGAGAATACAGAATTCTCGATCATTGTTATACAGTGTCATAGTATCATTATGCAGCATCAAAGTTCAATTGTATCACAACTTCGACAAGAATACTATGGTGATATGTATGACTCTCCCTTAGTCAATACTCCATCTCACATGGAAACAACTCTCCTTACATAATGATCCGAAAACCATATGTACTTGTAGTGTGAATTACATATTAATTCTCCCCCTTTTTGTCAATGAAATTGGCAAAGGTACAAGAAGGGGATCCTAATGAAAATTTTCATGGAGACATTTCATGACCAAAAGTAAGCACATATCAACTTATTTAGATGCAATGATATATCCGAAGCTAAATGCTTTCATCAAGGAGTTTATAAAGATACAAGATAACCCCTATAATATTCCACAACCGCACTCCCCACAAAGATTTGGCAATTAATCACAAGTTCAATTAAGAACTCTCCCTCATAATATGTCATTCCCGAAAGAACAAGAAGAGCGACTTTAATTTAAAAAGAAAAGAAGGATTTATTTGGACATAACAAATCACATACGAATATGAATTTGAATCCAAAAATACTCAATTAGATTAACCACAAGAGAACCCATAATTAATCTAATCGGAAATATACAACCAAATTAACCACGAAAAGTGATAAATTGAATTGGTCATGCTCGACACAAGAGAACTTACGGAGCCTCAAAGTATATACATAAAAATGTGGATCAGGGAATATCAATGCTGCGGAATAAACAAGGATTCATTCTATTTTCCATCACTATTTGCATAACGACATACAATAGACATAATCCTCGTAAACAAAATTTCATGCTATCTTCCATCAATAATGACATAATAGGATTAACTTTTGTAATGTCAAAAGTTCATTCATTCTTTTGTCAATATGTGCATATCGACATACGAAAGACTTAACTTTTGACAAGGTATGGGATAATCATAGTTCACGGACGCAAACACAGATATCCTATAACAAATTGCAATATATAAAACCATAAAGATTAATACTGCAAAAATCATCTTCCAAACAATTTTAGAATTTAAACAAATAAACCTAAAAACATGAAGTTGAGAACGTTGGACATAGATATATATGTGTAATCACAATAATGGCTATTCCAAACTCTAGTTATTCTTCTAAACAAAACAATAAAAGAAGATTTACTAGTCATAAATATCTCTTAGAGAACATGATTTGAAAAACACTAAACCCGGTCAGCAACTAGAGATTGAATATGGACGAGCTCATCAGTTGCTTTCTTCAGTTCGTTTTTCAGAAAATTAAGATTCCTTGTTGCAATTACGAGTTGTTCAAGTACGACCTCAAAATTTCGAAGAAAATTTCCTACCAGCTGTGATGACATCTGAACTGGTAGTTTTTTTCATGATCAACAACATGATAGAAGGTTATGAAAACATGGATCTTGTGAAGCTCAATAGGTTTGTCCTTCTCATCATTGTATTCCTTGTTGCATCCATCCATTGTAGGCACAAAAACCAGATGAACCTTTACAGAGCATGTATATATATATATGAGTATTTCTTAGGAAACCCTAGGAATGCTCGTATACTTTCTGTGTGGGTCCGGTGATCGTTCACTTGTGGTTACAACCTTGAAATGAGACCAACGATGGAGAAAGGTCAACGCAATCAACATGAAATCATTCTCAAGAGTGAATGATCAACTTATATCAAGTAAAATACTGGAGCAAGGCTCAACAGTTTAATAATCATTATTTGTAAAAGAAATATAACAAAGACTACTTTCTCAAGATGTACAAGATTCTTGAGAATTATAAGCATCCTTCCATATTACAAGAAGGACGTTATATATTGAGTAGTCATGTTGTATTTTGATGAACATTTTGCTCATCAAGAATATTGACTTCTTCTCTCTTTCTTTCTTGAATATTTTCAAAAAAATCATTAAGATTAGTAGAAAAGGATTTACTCAGAGGGGAACAAGGAATACCTAAACTTGATGTTTTCCTAGTTGTTTTTTTATGCTCCGCTTGAGTATGTTTATGCTGATTTTGAGCTCTGAGACTCAATTATTGATATGAATGAAATCTGGAGCAGACACCTCGGGTTTATTGTCTTCTATAGGAAGAGAAAGGGAATTTGGCTTTTTTTTTTCTCATATGTATTTTTCTCTTTTCAGAGTTATTTGAGAAGTCATATGTCCTTCTACCATTCTTCCTTCTGCTATTATAGACGTTTTTAGTCTCAAAATCACAATCACGAAATATCTTATCACAATATTTCTCTTGATTGCCGACAATGCCTTCTACTCCACCAAGATGAGAAACATGTCTAATAACTTCTTTAGACATTCATACAAGAATGTTGTGAAGTTTTTCGTTCCTTAATCGAAAACGACATCTTCGTTCAGGATGTTCTTTATTTCCGCAATAATAGCAGTTAAAGGACTTTGTCTTCACTGTTCTCGTGTGAGTAGATTTTGAAGAGTCCTTGTTTCTAGGACTGTCGGCTGCTTGAAAAGTTTTTTCACATGAAGAGTTTTCTTTAGCATGAACAAAATCGATCTTACTAATACTTGGAGCGTCTATTATCTTATAGCCCAGACCACGTGTATCATGATGTTCTTTACATGCACCAAGCATAAAGGATAACTTTGTAGAGCTAGAATTAAATCTTTTCAGATTTCTTCCAGTGATTTCACCTTATTAAGAGCAGTGGCAAGATCAGTCTCCAACGATTTTTCTCTGGCGAGGAGACTGAGTTCCATGTCATTAAAGCCTTTTTTGTTGAGAGTCATATCTTGCTTTAGATTCTGCAAGTCTTTCCTTCAAGACAAAGAGATTTTGAAGAAGTTTGTCACACTCGGACCTTTTTGAACGAACTTCCTCTTCATGATCTTTAACGATAGATTGTAAAAGTTTATATCCACAAACATATCCTTTAAAGAGGTTTATCAGCTTTTTGTTTTCTTGACAGAGAGGTGCCATGTATTTACTCAAGCAAGTAGTTGACTTCTTTTCTTTCAAAGCATGGTCAAAAAACTCGATATATTGAGAGACTTCCTCATCAATACTTTGTCCTCCTTATGAATCACTATCATCTGAAAAATCATCCAACTGTTCATCAAGAGATTTTCCCCAGTCAAATGCAGATTCAGTCAAATGACCAGAGACAAAGTTTTTCTTAGAATCTTCAGGACTTTGAAGTTCACAAGGATGACTCTGGGCTGATGTTGCGTTCTCTGAGATAATACTCTTGTCCATAGAGTCAGATCGCTACAAACACAGACTTGTAAGGTTTTTGAATGTGATTGTCTACTCTGATACCAATTGAAAAAGCGGGGTACAACAACCACACCCAATATTCCGCTTAGAAATCTGTATGGACTAAATCCAATATACTTTCAAGAGAATCAAATAGACTCAATCTTAATAAAGCATATCAAAGAGTTATATCTGAAGCAAATAGAAATCTGCGAGTCTAATTGAATACAAGAGAAATCACTTGAACGGTACCAAAAACCAATGTTCACGTAACAATCAATTTCAATCAACAACCAAAGGTTGGATTTCCCAATTGATTGATTCAAACGCATAACCTGTGATATTTCAATTATATCACAAAATATAATGCGGAAAATAAATAACACAGACACCAGAAGTTTTGTTAACGAGGAAACCGCAAATGCAGAAAAATCCCGGGACCTAGTCCAGATTGAACACACACTGTATTAAGACGCTAGAGACACTATCCTACTATAAACTAACTTCGGTCTGGACTGTATATGAACCCAAATCAATCTCACACTGATACAAGGTACAGTTGCGCTCCTATGTCTCTGATCCCAGCAGGATACTACGCACTTGATTCCCTTAGATGATCTCACCCATAACTAAGAGTTGCTACGACCCAAAGTCGAAGACTTTAATAAACAAATTTGTATCACACAGAAAAGTCTATGGTAATAGATAAATCTGTCTCCCACAGAAAAACCTACGAGTTTTGTTCCGTCTTTTGATAAATCAAAGTGAACCGAAACAAATTGATAAACCATACTTATATTCCCGAAGAACAGCTCAGTATTATCAATCACCTCACAATAATCTTAATCGACGCGGCGAAAGAAGATATTGTGGAATCACAAACGATGAGACGAAGATGTTTGTGATTACTTTTATATCTTGCCTATCAGAGATATCAATCTCAAGCCAATATTTACGATTGTACTGGTACGATAGAAACAACGAGATCAGATCACACAACTACGAGAAAGTAGTATCGCTATGGCTTCACAATCCCAATGAAGTATTTAATTCATTAACCTGGTTGTCAAGAAGAAACCTAAGGTTAAAGGAGAACCGACTCTAGCTAATATAACTAGTATCACATAGGAGGTGTGGGGATTAGGTTTCCCAGTTGCTAGAGTTCTCCCTTATATAGTATTTCAAATCAGGGTCTGCAATCAATGTTAGCTTAGTAACAAAGCATTCAATATTCACCGTTAGATAAAAACCTGATTAGATTCAAGCTAATATCTTTCAACCATTGGATCGAAAACTTAACTTTTTACACACAAATGAAATGCACGATTTTAGGTTTGTGTAACCGTACCCAAACATGTACATTTGTTGGTTCAACAATAGTTAACCAAATGGTTAGATATATGAGAACTTTCATATCAACCATATTCTTCTTCACCATAACTAGTTCAAATAACTCAAATGAACTAATTAGAAAGTTGTTCAATTGCTTAGATCTTATAGAAGTATACAAGACACAATCGAAGCAAAAACGATTTGATTCACTCGAATCGATTCATGAATTTTATAGCCACGGTTTGCAAACTTGCATTCTTTAGTTTATATAAGTGTAAGTTCATAAATAATCGTCTTTAGATATAACCAAATCAAGTACCCGGACTAGGTTCGCGGACTTAAGTTCCAGGAAGGAGTTCACAAACTCCAGAAGATTTTCTCGGGATGAGAACCTCCGCCAGTTCGCATACTAGGTTCACAGACTGAGTTCACGACTATTCTTCCGGTTTTCCTGATCAACAAAGTACGCATAGTTTGGTTCAAGGAATAAGGACTTATACCTATATGTGTTACCACACAATGCTCATATCCAATATTGGTTATATAATGTAAATTCTCATTTAAATCATTGAAACATTCTTAGAGGACGTTATATAGTTGTTATTCACAAACTATTTTTCGTCAAAGCCATTTTCAAAGTGATTGAAACATAACATGACTTTCGTCACTAGGTAAAGATGAACTTGGACAAAGCGAAAGCTTACCAACACATATTTCGAGAAATAGATAGGCGAGATAAACTCGGCTCGAAATAGCAAATGTGTATAATCAAAGTCTATATAGAAAAACGAATTTTGTCTCAAGATAAGAGATAGAGTAGATATACTTTTGTGTGATAGATAAGTTCAAGTCTCCACATACCTTTTAGTCGATGAAGTTCCACCAGTTCCTTGAGTATTTCTTCGTCTTGTATGATGATTGCCATGGAATTCTTGAGCTCAACTACACTTTCTATCCTAGTCCGAGACTTAGCTATAGTAGACTATAAATCAAGACTTATAGTTTTGATCACTAACATTGACAAACATGATTGAGATAGAAACGCATGCGAGTTCGACCGAGCAGTGCTCTAACAAGAGGAAATCACAATTCAACTCAACAAGCATTCTTAAGATAAAAGAAGTTTCAGGGAAGGAAAAAGGAATGTAGGGTTAAGCAACCTTTAATAGGTTCGTGCACGCACAATTCTGGACCCTGGATAGAGTAGAATTTTCGAGAATAACCCTCATTTATTGATAGACACGAAATTCCAGTTTTGTATCAAAACAAAACTAAGAAAAGAAAGAAAACACTTTTCCTAAAGCCTGAGAGGTGCACAACCTTGTCTCTTTTGATTAGGCACATGAGACAAGATCTACAAGATAACACAATCAAGTTGTGTTGCAGTGAACAATAATCTGTCTACCATGTTCCTCTTGAGAGAAATCTATAGACCTCTGTCTATCAAAACGATTGGACCATACTTTCTTCTCTAATGGTCTTGTTTTATCCTTGAAAACTAACTTCTTGGACGAAGATAAAATCTTACATATCTCAGCGGTTTTTTGAACAAGTTTGAGCTTGTTTGCTAATCGATTTGCTCTTCGTTGAAGTTTGTTGACATGTCTCAATTTGTGTTTGTACTTGTAACACTTTGATAGTTCATCACCTTTTAGAAAACAATATGAGCACGTCAACTTTGAATATAACTCAGGCATCTGAGATGTGCAAGCTGCTAGACACATAGTTGAACCTGAAACATTAGTTAATAAATTTCCAATAACAAGGTCAGTTTTATCTTCCAGATTGGTTGAGTTTTCTTCTGAAAGAATATCAAGATTGATGTATGTATTGCTACAATTATCAAAATCAATATTTTCACAAAGAAGTGCAACACTTGATTTTTCGTCTTCATTAGAATCATAGTTATCATACATCTCATCAAGAGTTGCAGCAAGACCTTTGTTTCCAGTGTATTTCTTTCGATTTGGACACTCATTTGAAAAATGACCAAAGCCTTTACACTTAAAACACTGAGGCACATCCTCGTCATAAGTTTCATCATTATCCCTATTTTTAGGAGGAACACGATTATGTGGTTTATCTGATGACTTGGATTTATCTCTGGAGAACCGTTTAATTCTCTCAAAAGAAGATCCCTAAACTGTCTTGTGATCAACGAGACTGAGTTGTCAAGATCTTCATCTGATGAGTCAGCCTCAAAAAGATCAACTTCAGAGATGTAAACACTTTTACTTTTGTCAAGTAATTTAGTGTTCTTTAGTTCTTTGAAAGTAACATCCTTACTGGACTTGGACGTGTGCTAATGATCAAATATCTTTAGCTTCCCAACCAGAGTATTTCTGGACAGTGTTGCGAGATTATATCCTTCAACGATGGCATGCTTCTTAGAATCGTATCTAGATGGCAACTATCTGAGAATTTTCATCACAATGTCCTTTTCAGGAATGGTCTTACCCAATGCAAAAGATGCATTATCAATTTCAGACACTTTGTGATTAAACTCATCAAATGTTTCTTCATCTGTCATACAAAGGTTTTCCCAATCATAATTTTAATTCTGAAGTCTAGCTTCTTTCTCACTGGTATTTCCTTCAAATACGGTTTCTAATATATCCCATGCTTCTTTAGACTTAGTGCACGTAGTCACATGGTGCTGAATATCTGGGGTAATGGCATGTATGATATCATTTTAGCCGTCATAATTTTGCTTTGCAGCAAGGATTTCTTCTGGACTATATCTACCAATATCCTTAGGTATAGATACATCGCCTTCTGTATTAAACAGAGGATCATAGTCATTAACAACACGTACCCATGTTTGAAAATCACGATCTTGAAAAAAAGCACGCATAGCAAGTTTCCACCATAGGTAGTTTGATCCATCAAAGACTGGTGGTACATTTATGGAGATAAAATTCCTGTCCATAGAGTCAGATCGCTACAAACACAGACTTTTAAGGTCTTTAAATGTGTTTGCCTGCTCTGATACTAATTGAAAAAGCGGGGGTCTAAAAATCACACCCAATAGTTCGGTTAGAAATCTGTATGGACTAACTCCAATATACTTTTAAGAGAATCAATTAGACAGTTAGACTCAATCTTAATAAAAGTATATCAAAGAGTTATATCTCTCTTTCTCGATTCAATACTTACTCAAAATCTGTGAGTCTAATTGAATACAAGAAAAATCACTTGAACGGTACCAAAGACCAATGTTCAATTTCAATCAACAACCAAAGGTTGGATTTCCCAATTGATTGATTCAAACGCATAACCTATGATATTTCAATTATATAACAAAATATAATGCGGAAAAGAAATAACACAGGCACCATAAGTTTTGTTAACGAGAAAACCACAAATGCAGAAAAACCCCGGGACCTAATCTCACACCGTATTAAGCCGCTACAGACGCTAGCCTACTATAAACTAACTTCGGTCTGGACTTTAGTTGAACCCCAATCAATCTAACACTGATCCAACATACAGTTGCGCTCATACGTCTCTGATCTCATCAGGATACTATGTACTTGATTCTCTTAACTGATCTCACCCACAACTAAGAGTTGCTACGACCCAAAGTCGAAGACTTTAATAAACAAATCTGTATCATACAAAAAAGTCTTTTTTTTGTATGATTCAAATCCTTATAGTTTTTCTCAGTTTATTTCAGAATGCTCAATACCCTTCAGTGTAGCTTTTCAGCTGAGTATCTGTATCACCATGTATGCTGTTTGGCATGGTGATGTATCTAAATTAACAAACCAAGTTGAAATCTCTTTGAATCTGAGTCAAGGTAGACAGTTTGATGTTAGTGAAATAATTCAATCAAGGTACCTGTGTAACGAAGACTTGTGGACAAGCTGTTTGTTGGGAAGGTTTGCTGAACCTGTAGCAAGGAATAGTTGGGATGTAAGAAATGCCTTGCTTTTCCAGTGGAAGATTCAAGTAGGTCTCTCTGTGAAGATGGTGAGTGACTGGGTTATTCTAGTGAGATTTGAAAGGGAAGATGAGATGCATAGAGTTTTGGCAGTTGCAACCAGAGTGGTTTATGGTGACTTATTCTGCATCAAAATATGGGAGAGAACTGAGAATTTAACTACTTGGAGTCCTCCAACTGAGATGTTCTTCATAACCATTCACAACTTAAATCATGATCAATTAAATAGTGATAACTTGAGAAGACATTTGGCCTGTATGGGTGATATTTCATCTTTCTCATACCCTGTTAGGAAGGCAAATGGAAGTTACTCCATAACTGTGAGGGCTAGCATCAGATACAAGCAAAGACTGTGCTTTAGTGTGATGGCTGAAAATGAGATGGGTTTTACTAATGAGATCAGGTTTCAATTTCACCATTTTCCAAACAACTTTTGTGACTACTGCAAATTGATTGGCCATAAATTTCAGAATTGTCAGCAACAATTATTTGATCAGCAGCAGACTGAACAACAACAGGCAGTAGTTGATGCTATTATGGCTGCAATGCAACATTTTGATAGACAGCAGCATGAAGCAATGGTGAACCAGCAACCAGAGATCCCATTGATGCAGCAACAAGGGTTGAATTATCATGAAGATAGTCTAGACAGTGCAGAGTCAGGTCAAGCTTTGTCTGAGGTTACTTGCACTGAGTACCTCAAGCATTTGGAGGAAGAATCTTCTATCCAGAACAGTGACAAATGCATCATATTTGGCAATACTAGTGCTGGTACTTCTAGTAACCAACCTCTGAGGGCTGATTTACCTCCATTTTACCATAATACAGACTGGAACAAGGAATCTTATATGTGGAAGGTTGTCCAAAAAAGGGATAGACCTGGTCAAGGGCTGAATTTGGATTCTTGGAGTGAATCCAGTTCCTCTCAACATTCATAAATCAACAACACAACCTATTATAAGAAATGGACTCTAATGCAGTCTTATTTTCACTGGGATACTCCACTACCTTCTATGAAGAACCAAAGAACTGCTGAGATTACTGAGATAACTGAGACCACTGATCCTCACTGTCAGCGGAAGATTGAACAAGTTAAGGATATTCCAATGGTTGAGGGAAATAACAAAGTAATAGCTTTTCCCCACCAATGGTTCAAAGGAGAAGCCTCATATACAAATGCTGGCAACAGTGATGGTGATTCTAAGGGAAAGGGAATTGCTCACATGGACTGAACCAATATGACCCCCCAAAAAGGCAGAAACCTACTTGTGTTTAATTGTGCAGGACACCGTCAGAGTCTATGGCTCTTTTCTTGGTTTTTTTGCTAGTTCTGCTTATCTGTTTAGTTTCTGCTCTTGTCTTAGTTCCTGCTTTGTTGTCTAATTTCCTTACTTTCCCGCATTTTGTAAAAATCTTCCTTTCATGTTTAGTAAACTAGGTCCTGTAATATATCCTTTGTATTTGTTTTGTGTTCTTTACCTTACATCTGTATTTGTTTAATTTTATTTGTACCTTGAAACTTTTTTAGGTCTTAAACCAAACTTTTCATTTACTGGCTCCTTTTTCCTCATCTGGTATTGGTCCCCTTTTCTTTGCTCCCCAGATCAACCCACCCTTTCTCTGTTCAACAAGCCTTTTCTTCCTGGTCTTTGTTGCACAATGCTTTCTTTTATCTTTTCTTTGACATTGAGTTCAACTTTGTCCAAGTTTGTTTTAATCCCCCCCTGCCTAAGTGTTTTCTTGTTTTGGTTCCCTCAGTTGTTAGAAATAATGAGGTTACTCTCCTGGAATGTCCAGGGTATTGGTAACCCTCTAACTAAGGATCATCTAGACTATTTCCGCCAATATTACAAACCTGATATTGTATTCTTAGCCGAGACAAAATCCCCCTTGTCTCAGATGAAGTTGCATTTAAAAAAATCTCTCTTTCATGACTGGTTTATTGTGCCGTCGATGGGAATAACGAAAGGACTAGCAATAGTGTGGTACAATAATGTTGAAATGAAACTAGTTTCATCAAAATTTAATGTGTGTCATTTCGAATTAAAAATAGGAGAACTCGAAACATTGGTTACATGTGTTTATGGTGCTATTGATGCTAATGATTGAATAAATCAGTGGACTCATATTGTAGAGATAGCGAAACTCATTTCCAAACCGTGGATTCTAATTGGAGATCTAAATGTAATTTTGGACCCGACGAAAAAACAAGGTGGCAATCAGACAAGCTCAAGCAGTAAATCCTTTATTATTCAAACCATAGACTCAATGGGATTACAATACGCGGGATATGAGGGAGCGCCATTCACGTGGTATAACAACTGAAAAGGGGAAGCAAACATTTGCGAAAGAATTGACAGAGTGTTAACTTCCGTCAGGTGGGCACAAAGTTTTCCGGATACTAAGGTAACTTATTTACCGAGAGTTGGTTCAGACCATATGCCTGTTTTATTAGATTCGAGCCTGCAAAATTATAGGATTCAGAAACCATTTAGGTGCCTTCGGTCCTGGTTAACTCACTCTACACTCCCTACGCTAGTTGAAGCCTCATGGAAATTACACTCTTCCAACTCTGGTGAGATATGTCTCTCTGGGATCTTAAAGTTACTGTCTTTTGATTTATCTCATTGGAACACAAATGTTTTTGGGAACATACACAAGAATATTAGGACCATAAATAATAGAATCGATAACATCGATCCGGGAACATCGCTAAAGAAATTGATAAAATAAAAAATCTGCAAGCGGAGTTAGGAAATTGGTATAATATCAAAAATGATTACTATCACCAGCTTTCAAGGGATAAAATTTTCAAAGAATACGATCAAAATACAGAATATTTTCATGCCTCTGCCTCGAATAGAAAAAGAATCAATGCGACTAATTCCCTTAGAGAAACTTCTGGGGTTTGGCTTTCGGATAGAGATCAAGTCAACTCCTTATTGCTTAAACACTTCCAACAAATTGGCACATCCCAAAACAGTAACTTTGATTTTGATCTTTCTACCATCATAAACCCTTGCATCAGTTCCGAAGAAAATGCCTCTTTGACAGTTATCCCCACAAAAGATGAAATCTGGCAAACCATTTCTAATATGAATCAATGGGGAGCACCTGGACCAGATGGTTTTCAGCCAGGCTTCCTTAAAGCAAACTGGGAATTTTTGGGAAAATATATAATTTACACAGTCCAAGATTTCTTTCGATCGGCCATCCTCGACAAAGATCTCAATCATTCTTTCATTACTTTCATTCCCAGAATCTCCATTCCCCATACCCCAGGGGACTTCAGACCTATTAGTTTAAGTAATTCCATTTACAAAATCATCTTAAAAATCTTAGCTAATAGAATAAAACCTATCATTGGGAAAATAATCTCCCCAAATCAATCGGCCTTTCTCCCTGGTCGACAAATCATTGATAACATTATCAGTGCTCACGAACTTATTCATTCGATGAAAACATCCAAGAAAAAAAAGGGCTTCCTTGCACTGAAGCTAGACATATCAAAAGCTTTTGATAGGGTTGAATGGAATTTTATTGAGAAAGTTCTATTGGCTTTTGGTTTCTTGGATTTCTTCACGAAACTTGTTATGCAATGCATCTCAAAAACCTCATTTTCAATCCTTCTAAACGGATCCCCTGGTCCATCTTTCAACACTTCTAGGGGTATAAGAAAAGGTGATCCTCTATCACCATATCTTTTCCTAATATGCATGGAAATTCTTTCTAGACTCATTGGAAAGGCAATAGAATACAAGAGCTTATCGGGTCTCCAGATAAACAAAGATGCTCCAAACATCTCTCAGCTATTTTTTGCGGACGATTGCTTTTTATTCACAAAAGCGGACATGGGGAAGCAAATAGCTTGCTAGAGATTTTACAACTTTTCGGAAACATCACGGGACAAATGGTTAATCTTCAAAAATCTAGTGTCTACTTCATCCCAAAAATTCACCCAAAACATGCAAAGATACTAGCAAAAATACTTAAGGTCCCAATGATGACAAAAAATGATAGGTATTTGGGAACTCCGCTTTTCTTTGATAAAAGCAGGAAAGCAAATTTTGAGCCTTTGTTACAAAGGTACTATTCTACGCTACAAGGATGGAAATCAAAACTGTTAACCCAAGCGGGGCGAACGGTTTTGATAAAATCTATTCTTCAATCCTACCCAAAATACCAAATGCAAGTTCTTGCTCTGCCGAAGGAAACTCTTGATCAACTAGACCGTATACAGAGAAATTTCTGGTGGAAGAAAGATGGGAATAAGAGGCAAAGAGGTTTTATAAGGGAGTGGAAAAGTATATGCAAACGAAATTCTCAAGGGGGACTAGGAATAAAAAAAACCCATCAATTCAACTTGGCTCTTCTCACTAAACTTGCAATCAGGATGGTAACAGAACACAACTAATTATGGGTCAAACTCTTGAAAGCTAAATATTTCCCAAACTCACACCCTCTTGAAAAGTACAAAATTTCGAATCTTTCGTGGATTTGGACAAGCATAAAAAATGGTTTGGAGCTAATAAAAGACAACTTTATTTGGCAAGTCAAAAATGGAGCCTTGGTGAAAATATGGGAAGACAGATGGATTCCAAATGTGGATAGAATCCAAAGAATTCCAAACTCTCAAGATCAGGCGCTAACAAGGGTTCAAGAACTAATAATGGAACAAAATAAATGGGATCAGGAAAAGCTAAAAATTTTTTTGACCTAGCGGACAAGAAAAAAATTCAAGCTTTAAATCCAAGAAACCATGAACAAGACGTGATCAGATGGAGACATCATCATTTGGGAAAAATTTTAGCCAAAAACGTCTACACTTATTTATCCAAACAAGATATATATGATACTGTTCCAATTGATTTCCCATGGAACAAGATTTGAAGTATTCAAGTTATACCAAGGATCAGACTGTTAATCTGGAAACTAGCTCAAAAAGTGCTACCAACTTCGGCGAGACTAGGTGCTCACAATAAGGAAATCAATCCGTTTTACCATTTATGTAACAACCAAATGCTGGAAACGGAAACCCATCTCTTCTATGGGTGTCCATTTACAAGCGCCGTCTAGTTTCGTCTCTCCCTTCATAACATCTTACCCCAAAACACTCATAATTCCATTATTGATTGGATCAAATGGTGGATTACAGAAGATAACTTGAGACATAATCAGGAAAAAATATCCACCATAATTTGGTTCATTTGGAAATTTAGATGCTCGGTAGTTTTTGAGAGAATCCATCCTGACCCGGCCAGCTTGATAGGACAAATCAATAGCTTCTTAAACTCTAGCCTTATAGATACGATTCAAAGCTTTAAGAGGAAGCAAAATGAATTATCTATCAACATTACTTGGTCCAACCTAAGTTCGAATTGGACAATATTCATTGATGCTTCTTACAAGAAGGAAGACTGCTCAATGGGATATGCATTCATCCTATATTCTACTGATGACGAAGCTTTCATGCATCTTTCGGCGGGTTCGGAGTGGGCAACGTCAGCAATCCATGCAGAAGCTAAGGTCTTGCTAAGGACTCTAATGTGGCTTAAGGAAAATATCCTTTCAAGCGTATCCATCGTTTCAGACTGCAAATTTTTGGAAAATAATATAAACAGGGTCAATTCTGAATTTTCTTGATCGGCAGAAAATACCTTGTAGGAAATTAGGAGCTTATTGGGAGAAATACCTCAAGCAAAAGTGAAATATATAAAGAGGAAAAATAACAAAGCCGCGGATTACGTAGCTAAAGAAGCAAGGATTAAAAGACTACAACACATGTCGGAGAACCTAAATCAAAAAGTTCATAAATCTAGCATTGACTCTAATACTTTTGATAAAGATGATTTTGTAAACCTCTTGTACTACATTTGCTAGTTTTTTATATATGAACTTTTCCATCAAAAAAAAAATCATACAAAAAAGTCTACGGTAATAAATAAATCCGTTTCCCATAGAAATACCTACAAGTTTTTGTTCCGTCTTTTGATAAATCAAGGTCAGGAACTAATTGATAAACCAGGCTTATATTCTCGAAGAACAACTCAGTATTATCAATCATCTCACAATAATATAAACCGTATGATGGTGAAAATATATATTGTGGAATCACAAACGACGATACGAAGATGTTTGTGACTATTTTTATATCTTGCATATCGGAGAAATCAATCTCAAGTCAATCCTTACGATTGTACTTAGTACGATAGAAACAGTAAGATCAGATCACACAACTACGAGAACGTAGTATCGGTCTGGCTTCACAATCCTAATGAAGTCTTCAAGTCGTTAACCTACATGGTCTCGGTAGAAACCTAAGGTTAAAGGAGAATCGACTCTAGCTAATACAACTAGTATCACACATGAGGCGTGGGAATTAGGTTTCCCAGTTGATAGAGTTCTCCCTTATATAGTCTTTCAAATCAGGGTTTGCAATCAATGTTAGCTTAGTAACAAAGCATTCAATATTCACCGTTAGATAAAAACCCGAATAGATTCAAGCTAATATCTTTCAACCGTTAGATCGAAACTTAGCTTGTTACACAAAAAAGAAATGCAAGTTTTAGGTTTGTGTAACCGTACCCAAACTTGTACCTTTAGTTAGTTCAACAGTAGTTAACCAATGGTTATCCATATGAGCACTTTCACATCAACCATATTCTTCTTTACCACAACTAGTTCAAATGAATCAAATGAACTAGTTAGAGAGTTGTTCAATTGCTTAGATCTTTATAATAGACACAATTGAAACAAAAACGATTTGATTCACTCGAATCGGTTCATGAATTTTATAGCCGCGGTTTGCAAACTTGCATTCCTTAGTTTATACAAGTTTAAGTTCACAAATAATCATTTTTTAGAAAATAACCAGCTTAAGCACGCGGACTTAAGTACCCGGAATAAGTTTGTAAATAGTTCACAAACTCCAGCAGATTTTCTTGGGAAGAGAACATCCGCCAGTCCGTGTACTGGGTTCGCGGACTCTGTTCCGGTTTTCCTGAGCAGCAAAGTACGCATACTTTGGTTCAAGGAATAAGGACTTATACATGTATGAGTTACCACACAATGTTTATATGCAACAATGGTTATAATATAAACTCTCATTTCAATCATTGAAACATTCTTAGAGGATGTTATATAGTTGTTGTTCACAAACCATTTTTCGTCAACGCCATTTTCAAGTGATTGAAACTTAACATGACTTTCGTCACTAGTAAAGATGAACTTGGCTAAAGTGAAAGCTTACCAACACATATTTCGAGAAATAGATAAGCGAGATAAACTCGGCTCAAAATAGCAAATGTGCATAATTAAAGTCTATATAGCAAAACGACTTTTGTCTCAAGATAGGAGATAGAGTAAATAGACTTCTGAGTGATATATAAGTACAAGTCTCCACATACCTTTTAGTTGATGAAGTTCTACCAGTTCCTTGGGTAGTTCTTCGTCTTTGTATGATGATCTCCATGGAGTATTGAGCTCAACTACACTTTCAATCCTAGTCCGAGACTTATCTAATAATAGACTAGAAATCAAGTCTTATAGTTTTGATCACTAACATTGACAAATATGCTTGAGATAGCAACGCGTGCAAGTTCGACCGAGCAGTACTCTAACAAGAGGAAATCACAATTCAAATCAACAAGCAGTCTTAAGATAAAATAAGTTTCTTGGAAGGAAAAAGTTACGTAGGGTTACGTAACCTTTAATAGGTTCGTGCACGCACAATTCTAAACCCTAGATAGAGCAGAATTATCGAGAATAACCCTCCTTTATTGATAGTCAGGAAATTCCAATTTTGTATCAAAACAAAACTAAGAAAATAAAAAAAACTTTTCCTAAAGCCTGAGAGGTGCACAACCTTGTCTCTTTTGATCAGACACGTGAGACAAGATCTACAAGACAACACAATCAAGTTGTGTTGCGGTGAACAATAATATGTCCACCATGTTCCTCTTGAGAGGAATCTATAGACCTCTGTCTATCAAAATGATTGGACCATACTTACTTCTCTAATGGTCTTGTTTTATCATTGGAAACTAACTTCTTAGACGAAGATAAAATCTTACATACCTCAGCGGTTATTTGAACAAGTTTGAGCTTCTTTGTTAATCTTTGCTCTTCGTTGAAGTTTGTTGGCCTGTCTCAATTTGTGTTTTGTACTTGTAACACTTTGATAGTTCATGACCTTTGAGAGAACAATATGAGCACGTCTAATATGAATATAACTCAGGCATCTTAGATGTGCAAGCTGCTAGAAACATAGTCGAACCTGAAACATTATTCAATAAGTTTCCAATAGAAAGGTCAGTTTTATCTTCCAGATTGGTTGAGTTTTCTTCTGAAAGAATATCAAGATTGATGTATGAATTGCTACAATTATCAAAATCAATATTTTCAAAAAGAAGTGCAACACTTGATTTTTCGTCTTCATTGGAATCATAGTTATCAGACATTTCATCAAGAGTTGCAGCAAGACCTTTGTTTCCAGTGTATTTCTTTCGATTTGGACACTCATTTGCAAAATGACCAAAGACTTTACACTTAAAACACTGAGGCATATCCTCGTCATCAGTTTCATCATTATTCCTATTTTTAGGAGGAACACGATTATGTGGTTTATCTGATGACTTGGATTTATCTCTGGAGAACCGTTTAATTCTATTCAAAAGAAGATCCCTAAACTGTCTTGTGATCAACGAGACTGACTTGTCAAGATCTTCATCTGATGAGTCAGCCTCAGAAAAATCATCTTCAGAGATGTATAGACTTTTATCTTTGTCAAGTAATTTAGTGTTCTTTAGTGCTTTCAAAGCAACATCCTTACTGGACTTGGACGTGTGCTCATGATCAAAGATCTTTAGCTTCCGAACCGGAGTATTTCTGGACAGCGTTGCAAGATTATTTCCTTCAACGATGGCATGCTTTTTGGAATAGTATCTAGATGGCAATTATCTGAGAATTTTCATCACAGTGTCCTTTTCAGGAATGGTCTTACCCAATGCAAAAGATGCATTAACAATTTCAGACACTTTGTGATTAAACTCATCAAATGTTTCTTCATATGCCATACGAAGGTTTTCCCAATCATAATTTAGATTCTAAAGTCTAACTTATTTCTCACTGGTATTTCCTTCAAATACGAATTCTCAGATATCCCATGCTTTTTTAGACTTAGTGCACGTAGTCACATGGTGTTGAAGATCTGGAGTAATGGCATGTATGATAGCATTTAAGCCGTCAGAATTTTGCTTTGCAGCAAGGATTTCTTCTGGACTATATCTACCAATATCCTTAGGTATAGATACATCGCCTTCTGTATTAACCGGAGGTTCATAGCCATTAACAACACGTACCCATGTTTGAAAATCACGAGCTTGAAGAAAAGCACGAATAGCAATTTTCCACCATAGGTAGTTTGAGCCATCGAAAACTTGTGGTACTTTTATGGAGATATAATTCATGTCCATAGAGTCAGATCGCTACAAACACATACTTTTAAGGTATTTTGGTAGCTCAAGGAATGAGACCTAAAAACTACAACCTATGTTTTACCTACAAGTATACAGGGTCTTGATGAAGATAGAGTGTAAATAGAGGTTTGTCCACAGGGACTTGGAGGATTTGCTAAAGTTTTCTATATTTCTAAGGTTATCTGAGTTCAAAGGAAGGTACTAAGGCTTTTGATTCCACTACTTGACCCTAGGCTAAGGAAATTATGATGCAATGTATGTCTTGTTCTTTCCTGAAAGATTACAATGAGGATTCTACTAACTATCCTAGCCAAATTACCCCTAGCATCAGTTGTCTTTAATCAGCACAACTAATCACAGGCATTTAGCTTCTCTAGCTAGTTTAGCTTAAGGCAGTCTCTCTAGTGGATTGAATTTTTGACCAAAGACCTAGCTCTACTCCTAGTATCAGCTGTCTTCTAACAGCACAGGTGATCACAAGCAGGTAGCCCAAATGGCTAAGCATTCATCCTAAGGCAATTCAGCTCAACAAAAGAACATACAAATACATTAACATTCCTAGCATATGATCAAGAGCTTCCTCTAAACCCTAGCAAGTGAATTAGAACATGGACATGCTTGTAATCATGATACTAACAGGTATAAACATGCTCCACATTACACAACATACAATTCACATTCAAGTTTTATGCATAAGAGAGATTCAACATGTACTGAAAATGAATTTCCAAATTAATATTGAACTGCAAAATATTGCTCCCTGGCTAGCCCAGAGATGCCCAATTTTTCAACCCCTAACACCCTTTTATAGTTACAACAAAAAAAAAATCCAAAATCCCCAAATCAGTAAAATTAGGGTTTACAAAAAAAATCTAAAATTGACCTTTACCTAATCTCTGAAATCAATCAATGGTCTCGACCCATTCTTCTATCGCTTCTCCTCTTCCGTAATTGGTGGTTTGATTTCACTAACTCTGTTTCTCTCAAACCTAGTTTCTAGGTTCACTGTTTTTGAAAAGAAAAAAGGGTTGAGAGAGAAGGAGCTAGAGAGTATCATGGTGGTGTCCTTTAGTGATGGAGGGGGAGGCTGATTGATGGGGTACAGTGATGGAGGTGGTTGAGCGGACATGGTGGTGGTGATGGTTGCTGTAGAGGAATGGAGAAGATGGAGTCGATGGGTTGGGATGAAGGGCGTGTTTGTTTTGCGGGTATAGGTATTTGGTTGTTTGGGTGTTGAGCGGGCTCATCAAATCTCGATGTTTCGCGAAGCTGAGCCGTGTGATGCGGAAATGATAGATCGATCTAACGGCGAGATGGAAGGGAGCGAGGAGCGACCGTTGGATGCAAAAATACAACGAAACTAATGGCTCAAGATGGAGTTAGGTGCTGTAGTGTTGGTAAGGTGCATCGAAATCTGATGCATGGTGACGCAGCGACCGTTGGATGATGGAATGGATCCAATCTTACGGTTAAGGAGGAAAACGGGTTTGGGTATTGAATTTTGGGTTTAGGATATGGATTTGGGTTTAGGAATTGGATTTGGGCTTAGGAAATCTTGAGCCCACTTCTTCTTTAAGAACAATTTCTTCCTTTTTAAGCCCATTTTTATCCTTGAGTCTTCCATAACACATTCTTCACTTCTTTTCCGCTAGAGATTCCACCGGCTTTCTCCCGTGTCTTTGCTCTTTTGGCTCCGCAACTCATATAGTCTTTATTTGGCACCTAAAAATACAAAATTAAACAACATTAAGTAATTATCCTTGAGGAGAGCAAAATACAAAATTCATTACAAAAGGGGGAATTATGGTATGCAAAATGAGATAAGTGCCAATAAAACGATGATAAATAATGCAATATTTGGCGCCTATCAAATACCCCTAAACCTGAATTTTACTTGTCCTCAAGTAAAACAGAAACTAAGGAAATCCTACCTATACCACTGTCGCTGGTCTCTCGAATGCATTTAGCGTATGCACTAAGCCTTTTAAACCACTAAGTGTCCCTAGTGGACGAGTGAAGTCTCGTGAAGGTTTGCTTAGAACGTACCTACAAAGTTCTAGGTCAAAATATAAGCTCAGATTCCATCAAATGTGACATGTGCAAGTCAGTTTAAGCTCACAGCAAAATGGAGATGTCAATCTAGTTATCAAAGGCACAATCCTAGCACTGATAACAAAAAAAAGACATGTGATAAGAGTGTAAAGTGTATCTACACATGTGTAAAGAAAGATCTGAAGTTATGACTACTAATCACCAAGAGATAGTTTCTCAGGCTAAGAACCAAGGTCGAAATCTAGCTAGCTGTCCGGACTTTACGAGAATTGTGAATGAGTTGGAGGTATTTCACAATTACTCGCGTTGTACATCAATGGCATACACCCTCCTTGCTTATTACAATGAAACAACAAAATGACTATTTACATGACTCTTATTTACATTGACTATTCTCTTTTTATTTTTGGAACAAGAGATGATGGAATTGATAAATACTTGATTTTTTTTTTGTATTTTTCTGAATATATACATCGTTTTTTTTTTTTTTTTTTTTTAGAATAAGGAAACACTTTTGATACATATACAAAAGGAAACAAAAGATTACATGACACTTTGCAAGAGGTAGCCCTTTTTGATGCACCCAGTTAAATTCGATGGTTGTTTTTCTTAATGTAACCTCCACCTTCTATCCCAACCAACCAAAGAACAAGCTAGTCAAGTTTCGTTCAGTATTCTAAAGTGATTGGCAATCGTGACTTCCTATCAAACACCTTGAAGATCAAGGCTATACATGTATTGGTAGATCGTGCGCGTGCAAATTTCTTATCACTATGTGAATTGTGCTAGAATCAGGGTGCCTAAATATCTAGACTAAGACTCCTAATAATTACATATTTGCACAAGAGTCAACATTTCAAGGTAAATGAGCTCCATTTTTATGATTTTTTTCATTTTTTAATTTTTTATTTTGATTTTTCATTTTTTCAAAAAGAGGGAGGAGTTTTGTTTTCAATTATAGCATGTTATAAGGGTATATACTGATTATCACCCCTAAACCTAAATTAAACAGTGTCCTCAATGTTTAAATAGTGCAAAAGAAAGAACTGTACAGAAAAGGAAAAAAATAAAATGGAATGTTCAACCTGGTTTATGTACAAGGGTGGACCAATCAGGCCGCATAGACGGGATCCTCCAGATCGGTTGCCTCAATGTCAGGCGGAAGTGGTTCAAGGAACGGTTTCAATCGCTGCCCATTCACTTTGAACATGTTCTTGTTGGAGACATCTTCAAGTTCCACAGCTCCATGAGGGAATACCGTGCGTACTAGGAATGGGCCGGTCCATCGGGACCGCAATTTTCCTGGAAAAAGATGCAGCCGAGAGTCGTATAACAAAACTTTCTGACCCGGTGTGAATGACTTGCGCAGAATACGCTTATCATGAAACAACTTCATCTTTTGCTTATACAGCTTGGCACTGTCATAAGCTTCGTTCCTCAATTCTTCTAACTCATTGAGTTGAAGTTTCCGTTGTGCACCCGCCTTGTCGAGAGAAAAGTTAAGTTTCTTGATAGCCCAGTAAGCTCGATGTTCTAATTCCACAGGAAGATGACATGGCTTTCCATACACTAGACGATAAGGGGACATGCCAATTGGTGTCTTATAAGCTGTTCTATAGGCCCACAAAGCATCATTCAATCTCAATGACCAATCTTTCCTTGACGGGTTGACCGTCTTCTCCAGAATGTGCTTAATTTCCCTATTAGAAACTTCTACTTGTCCGCTTGTCTGAGGGTGGTACGGAGTTGCAACCTTGTGGGTTATGCCATACTTGCGTACTAAAGACTCAAAGTACTTGTTACAGAAATGTGAACCACCGTCACTGATTATAGCTCTAGGGGTACCAAAACGTGAAAATATGTTCTCCTTCAGAAATGAGAGTACCACCTTGTGGTCATTTGTCTTGGTTGCAACAGCTTCAACCCACTTAGAAACGTAATCAACAACAACTAGGATGTATAATTTGCCTTCAGAAATAGGAAATGGACCCATAAAGTCAATCCCCCACACATCAAATAGCTCAACGATCAAAATCGGATTCAACGACATCATGTTTCTCCTCGAGATACTTCCTAGTTTCTGACAGCGCTCACAAGCAATACAATACTCATGGCAGTCTCTAAACAACGATGGCCAGTAAAACCCACACTGCAGGATCTTTGCAGCGGTCTTCTTGGCACTGAAATGCCCTCCACATGCTTGGTCATGACAGAAAGATATCACATCTTTCTGTTCCATGTCGGGCACACATCTCCTAATGATTTGGTCTCGGCAGTACTTAAACAAATATGGGTCATCCCAAAGGAAATGTTTAACTTCAGCCAAGAACTTGGAGCGGTCTTGTCTCGACCAATGTGAGGGCATTCTACCTGTAGCAAGGTAGTTAACAATGTCGGCAAACCAAGGAAGGTTTGACACAGACATCAATTGTTCATCAGGGAATGATTCTCTAATCAGCTCAGATTCATCAATAGACTCACTAGTTAATCGGGACAAGTGATCAGCAACCACATTCTCACAACCTTTCTTATCACGGATTTCGATGTCGAATTCCTGTAATAAGAGTATCCATCGAATAAGGCGAGCTTTAGCATCCTTCTTAGAAAGAAGATACTTCAAAGCCGCATGGTCAGTGTATATGATGATCTTAGATCCTATCAAATAAGATCTAAACTTGTCTAATGCAAATACCACGGCAAGTAACTCCTTCTCGGTAGTCGAATAGTTGAGTTGAGCATCATTAAGAGTTTTACTAGCATAGTATATCACATATGGTAGTCTATCAACACGCTGTCCTAAAACAGCGCCAACGGCATAATCAGAGGCATCACACATGAGTTCGAACGGCAGTTCCCAGTTGGGTGGTTGGACAATAGGAGCTGAGGTGAGGAGAGTCTTGAGTTCTTCCCATGCCTTCACACAAGCAGCATCGAAGTTAAATACAACATCTTTGACAAGTAGATTACACAAAGGTCTTGAGATTTGGCTAAAGTTTTTGATGAATCGCCGGTAGAACCCAGCGTGACCTAAAAATGATCGAATACCCTTCACAGAGTGGGGTTGTGGTAAATGTTGAATGAGGTCGACTTTAGCTTTATCTACTTCAATTCCTTTTTCCGAAACGATGTGTCCTAGAACTATGCCGGAGTTTACCATGAAGTGGCATTTTTCCCAGTTTAAAATCAGATTCTTTTGCTTACATCTAGACAACACAAGGACCAGATGGTCCAAACATTCATCAAAAGAGGAACCAAACACAGAGAAATCATCCATAAAGATCTCGAGAAAACTATCTATCATGTCTGAAAAAATGCTCATCATGCAACGCTGGAAAGTAGCAGGCGCATTACACAGCCCGAAGGGCATACGTCTAAAAGCAAATGTCCCAAATGGACACGTGAATGTAGTTTTTTCCTGATCTTCCGGTGCAATGTGAATTTGGTTATAACCGGAAAAGCCATCTAGAAAACAGTAGTGACTGTGTCCAGACACACGTTCTAGCATTTGGTCTATGAAGGGAAGGGGGAAGTGATCTTTTCTTGTTACTGTGTTCAACTTCCTGTAGTCGATACATACTCGCCATCATGTGGTTGTACGTGAAGGGACTAACTCATTCTTTTCGTTCCGAACTATAGTAATGCCTGACTTCTTAGGCACAACTTGAATGGGACTAACCCATTTACTATCTGAAATCGGATATATGATACCCGCATCAAGTAGCTTCAAGATCTGACTCTTAACAACGTCTCTCATGTTAGGATTAAGTCTCCTTTGCATTTCCCTAGATGGTTTGGCATTCTCTTCAAGATTAATGTGATGCATGCAAATGGTGGGACTTATCCCTTTGAGATCTGAGATGGTCCATCCTAAGGCTTCTTTCTGCTCCTTAAGTACTTCTAAAAGCTTGTTTTCCTGTTCTATGTTTAATCGTGAAGAAATGATAACAGGTAAAGTATCAGAAGGACCTAGAAATGCATACTTCAAAGTATCAGGTAATGGTTTCAATTCCCGTTTCGCCTTAGGAGACTCATCCGAAGATATAACAGACTTCTCAGAAAGTGGGAGTTGTTCCATTGTAGTCTGCCATTTAGTGATGTCCATTTGAGGTACAGATTCGAGCAAAGATTGGACTTCACAAATGTATTCATCATCATACAACTCCAAGTTAACATCTTCCAAACATGCTTGCAAGGGATCTTTTGACATAATACCAGTCAATGAATCTTGTATCAAACTCTCAATCATATTGACCTCATGTACATCCTCATCATCAAGATTCAAATGTTGTTGACTAACATTAAACACATTCAGATCTACAGTCATGTTTCCAAAAGAAAGTTTCAACACTCCATTACGACAATTGATGATCGCATTAGACGTCGCCAAGAAAGGACGTCCTAAAATGACAGGAATGTGACTATCCGGGTTTTGTACAGGTTGAGTGTCTAAGACAATAAAGTCTACAGGAAAGTAGAACTTATCAACCTTAATTAAAACATCCTCAATTACACCTCGAGGGACTTTGACGGATCGGTCCGCCAATTGGAGAGTTATGGGTGTTGGCTTCAATTCTCCAAGACCTAACTGCGCATAAACAGAATATGGCAGGAGGTTCACACTTGCACCTAGATCTAATAAAGCTTTATTGACCATGTGGTTTCCTATAGTGCAAGAAATTGTTGGACAACCTGGGTCCCTAAACTTAGGTGGAGTTTTGTTCAGAATGATGGAACTCACCTGTTCAGCTAAGAAAGCACGTTTGTGCACATTAATATTGCGCTTTTGAGTGCACAAGTCTTTGAGGAATTTGGCATATGCAGGGATTTGCTTAATTGCCTCAAGAAAAGGAATGTTGATGTTGACTCTTTTGAACAGTTCTAACATCTCATTGTAGTGGGTGCTTATCTGTTGGCGAACTAACCTCTGAGGATATGGAGCAACATGAGCATTAGGAGTTAGAGGGATATTCACAACAGTGGGATTGTCGGCTTCGCTAATGTGCTTAGGCTCCTTTTCTAAGTTGGAGGTGTTCTTTGGTGGTGCAGGCAATGATATGTTTGGCTCAGATTCATTTGATTGTGGTATGCCTACATTGTTCTCAACAATCTTACCACTTCGGAGAGTGGTAATGGACTGGACTTGATCGGGTGAGGTTTCATTGCAAGATGATGTGCCTGCTTGAAATATCCTCTTTGGATTTTGTTGGGGCTGGCTAGGAAGTTTACCCTTTTCTCTTGTATTCAGTGCATCACAAATTTGACCCATCTGTAGTTCTAGAGCGGAGACTCGTTGATCAGTTGCTTTCTCATTTTTCATCAGATGTTGGGTCAACTGATTGATACTCTCTTCGATGCTAGACAATTTCTTGTCAGCAGTGTATTGAGGGTACGACTGCTGTTGAGGATTTTTAGGGTATTGATAGAGAGTGTGTTGAGATGGTCCTCCTTGAATGGGTATTTGATAGCCTTGATTGTTTTGATAGATTTGAGTGGGTTGAGATGGTCCTCCTTGAATGGGTCCTTTAGACCATGAAAAATTGGGGTGATTCCTCCATCCTGGGTTGTAGGTCTGTGAATAAGGGTTATGCTCTTGTTTTTGAAACATAGCATGTGCCTGTTCTAGCCTAGATTCTTGGAATGCATGCATTTCCGGACAACCACTGACCTGATGGTCAAAACCGTTACATATATCACAGATAGCCATTTCGACATGTTCACAGAAAGCAGTGGTAGAAGGTTTTACGTTTTTCTGAAGTTATAATGCTTCTATTCTTCTTGCTAGTGCTGCCATTTTTGCATTTCCCTCAAAATTAGACTCAATTCTATGGACCTTATCTACAGGTGTAGTCTTTCTAGGTTCACGAATGGACTCCCATTGTTGAGTTTTTTCAGCAACTTCAATTAGGAAAGCCCAAGAGTCATCAACACTTTTATCTGTGAAGAGTCCATTGCACATAGACTCTACAATTGTTCGGGTGGAGACATCTAAACCTTCATACAAAATTTGCACAAGTCTCCATTTTTCAAAACCATGATGGGGACACTTAAGCAACAATTCATTGAATCTCTCAAGATATCTAGCTAAGGTTTCACCTTCTAATTGTACAAAGCTGTTCAGATTTTGACGAATTGTCGCAGTCTTGTGATTAGGGAAAAACTTTTTGAAAAACTCTTTTGTGAGGTTGTCCCATGTCCTAATTGACTGTGGATGTAAAGCATACAGCCATGACTTGGCCTTTTCCTTCAAAGAGAAAAGGAATAGTCTCAACTTTAGGGTTTCGTCAGACATCTGAGTGAAACGTATAGTTCCACAAATCTCCTCGAATTCTCTCACGTGATGGTAAGGGTTTTCATTTTCAATTCCTCTAAACACGGGAAGCATTTGTATTGTGCTCGATTTTAGCTCATAATGACCAGCAGCTTCTGGTAAAACAATGCACGAGGGTTGACTTGTCCTTGTGGGATACATGTAATCCTTGAGACTACGGGGTTCTTCCATTATCTCAGGTTGGTCCGGTGTGTTTTCCTCAGAAGATGTGGGTATGTCAATTGGGTCTATTGGATTGACTCTAATTAGTCGGTTTGATTGGTCTCTAAAGGTCACAACCATATCCTAATAAGATCATTGATCGATGAAATAACATCTAACAAGCCCACAGTCAATGAAAAAAAAAAAAAAACATGACCTAGAATTTGGTTTTGTTGGGTTTTGGTTTCACAATGGGTTTTGGTTTATAAAATGCAGAGCCCAAATTTTTGGTTTGAAAGGGTTAGAAACTTTGGTTTAAAATGGGTTTAGAAAATTTTTGGATTAATTGGGACAAAGCCCAACCAACTAAAAGGCTTTTGGTTCTTTGAAGAATTTTGGTGAGAAAAATCTTAACTCACGGCCCAACAGAATTTTGTTGCCTCTAAGCCCAACAGAATTGTTTTTTGTAAGGTTAGGAGCCCAATGGATGGGATATAAACCTATAGTCCAAATTAAAGTGCAAGCCCACAAAAGAAAAGAAAAAAAAAATAACAACAAATAAAAATTATTACAAGCCCAAATAGAAAATAAAGAAAAAGAAAAACTAAAATTATTACAAGCCCAAATATAAATACTTAAATACAAGCCCAAAGAAATTTAATGAGGCCCAGTTGGGTTAGCTCATGGGTTAGGCTTACTTGATTTTTGGAGGGAAGCCCAGATTTGGGCTTTTTATCCCTTTTTGTTGCACTAGCCCAGTTGGGCTTGGATTTTCCTTAGCAACTTTAGCAGAATTGCACCAGCAGCAGCAAGCAGGAGGGAGTACCAACAACAGCAACAGCAGCTTCTCAGCAGCAGCAGCAACAGCAGCTCCAATAACAACAACAGCAACAGCAGCTTCACAGCAACAACAGCAACAGCAGCTCCAATAACAGTCAGTGCAAGGTAGTGCAAGGCAATGCTCTTAGTGAAGCGAGAACAAGAGCAATGCAAGAGCAGGAGCAAACAAGGAAGTTGCAGGTCAGGAACAAGAAAGAAAACAGAAAGAAAACAAGAAAGAAAGAAAACAGAAAACAAGAAAGAAAACAGAAAACAGGAACAAGTTGCAGGTCAGGGCAAGCAAGATTAACAAGAAAGAAAACAGAAAGAAAACAAGAAAGAAAGAAAACAGAAAACAAGCAAACCGCTACCGAGTCCCCGGCAGCGGCGCCAAAAACTTGGTAGCTCAAGGAATGAGACCTAAAAACTACAACCTATGTTTTACCTACAAGTATACAGGGTCTTGATGAAGATAGAGTGTAAATAGAGGTTTGTCCACAGGGACTTGGAGGATTTGCTAAAGTTTCTAAATTTCTAAGGTTATCTGAGTTCAAAGGAAGGTACTAAGGCTTTTGATTCCACTACTTGACCCTAGGCTAAGGAAATTATGATGCAATGTATGTCTTGTTCTTTCCTGAAAGATTACAATGAGGATTCTACTAACTATCCTAGCCAAATTACCCCTAGCATCAGTTGTCTTTAATCAGCACAACTAATCACAGGCATTTAGCTTCTCTAGCTAGTTTAGCTTAAGGCAGTCTCTCTAGTGGATTGAATTTTTGACCAAAGACCTAGCTCTACTCATAGTATCAGCTGTCTTCTAACAGCACAGGTGATCACAAGCAGGTAGCCCAAATGGCTAAGCATTCATCCTAAGGCAATTCAGCTCAACAAAAGAACATACAAATACATTAACATTCCTAGCATATGATCAAGAGCTTCCTCTAAACCCTAGCAAGTGAATTAGAACATGGACATGCTTGTAATCATGATACTAACAGGTATAAACATGCTCCACATTACACAACATACAATTCACATTCAACTTTTATGCATAAGAGAGATTCAACATGTACTGAAAATGAATTTCCAAATTAATATTGAACTGCAAAATATTGCTCCCTGGCTAGCCCAGAGATGCCCAATTTTTCAACCCCTAACACCCTTTTATAGTTACAACAAAAAAAAAATCCAAAATCCCCAAATCAGTAAAATTAGAGTTTACAAAAAAAATCTAAAATTGACCTTTACCTAATCTCTGAAATCAATCAATGGTCTCGACCCATTCTTCTATCGCTTCTCCTCTTCCGTAATTGGTGGTTTGATTTCACTAACTCTGTTTCTCTCAAACCTAGTTTCTAGGTTCACTGTTTTTGAAAAGAAAAAAGGGTTGAGAGAGAAGGAGCTAGAGAGTATCATGGTGGTGTCCTTTAGTGATGGAGGGGGAGGCTGATTGATGGGGTACAGTGATGGAGGTGGTTGAGCGGACATGGTGGTGGTGATGGTTGCTGTAGAGGAATGGAGAAGATGGAGTCGATGGGTTGGGATGAAGGGCGTGTTTGTTTTGCGGGTATAGGTATTTGGTTGTTTGGGTGTTGAGCGGGCTCATCAAATCTCGATGTTTCGCGAAGCTGAGCCGTGTGATGCGGAAATGATAGATCGATCTAACGGCGAGATGGAAGGGAGCGAGGAGCGACCGTTGGATGCAAAAATACAACGAAACTAACGGCTCAAGATGGAGTTAGGTGCTGTAGTGTTGGTAAGGTGCATCGAAATCTGATGCATGGTGACGCAGCGACCGTTGGATGATGGAATGGATCCAATCTTACGGTTAAGGAGGAAAACGGGTTTGGGTATTGAATTTTGGGTTTAGGATATGGATTTGGGTTTAGGAATTGGATTTGGGCTTAGGAAATCTTGAGCCCACTTCTTCTTTAAGAACAATTTCTTCCTTTTTAAGCCCATTTTTATCCTTGAGTCTTTCATAACACATTCTTCACTTCTTTTCCGCTAGAGATTCCACCGGCTTTCTCCCGTGTCTTTGCTCTTTTGGCTCCGCAACTCATATAGTCTTTATTTGGTACCTAAAAATACAAAATTAAACAACATTAAGTAATTATCCTTGAGGAGAGCAAAATACAAAATTCATTACAAAAGGGGGAATTATGGTATGCAAAATGGGATAAGTGCCAATAAAACGATGATAAATAATGCAATATTTGGCGCCTATCATATTTAAACATGTTTTCCTGCTCTGATACCAATTGAAAAGCGGGGTTTAACAACCAAACCCAATATTTCGGTTAGCAATATGTATGGACTAACTCCAATATACTTTCAAGAGAATCAACTAGACAGTCAAACTAGATCTTAATAAAAGTATATCAAAGAGTTATATCGCTCTTTCTCGATTCAATACTTACTCAAGCTAATAGAAATCTGCGAGTCTAATTAAATACAAGAGAAATCACTTGAACGGTACCAAAGACCAATGTTCAAGGACCAATCAATTTCAATCAACAACCAAGGGTTGGATTTCCCAATTGATTGATTCAAACGCATAACATGTGATATTTCAATTACATAACAAAATATAATGCGGAAAATAAATAACACAGACACCAGAAGTTTTGTTAACGAGGAAACCGCAAATGCAGAAAAACCCCGGGTCCTATTCCAGATTGAATACACACTATATTAAGCCGCTAGAGACACTAGCCTAATACAAACTAACTTCGGTCTGGACTATAGTTGAACCCCAATCAATCTCACACTGATCCAAGGTAAAATTGTGGTCCTACGTCTCTGATCCCAACAGGATACTATGCATTTGATTCCCTTAGCTGATCTCAACCAAAACTAAGAGTTGCCACAACCCAAAGTCGAAGACTTTAATAAACAAATTTGTATCACACAAAAAAGTCTACGATAATAAATAAATCTGTCTCTTACAGAAATACCTATGAGTTTTTGTCCCGTCTTTGATAAATCAAGGTGAACAGGAACCAATTGATAAACCAGGTTTATATTCCCGAAGAACAACTCAGTATTATCAATCACCTCACAATAATCTAAATCGTATGATGGCGAAAATAGATATTGTGGAATCACAAAGGATGAGACGAAGATGTTTGTGACTACTTTTATATCTTTCCTATCGGAGAAATCAATCTCAAGTCAATCCTTACGATTGTACTTAGTACGATAGAAACAACAAGATCAGATCACACAACTACGAGAAAGTAGTATCGGTCTGGATTCACAATCCCAATGAAGTCTTCAAGTCGTTAACCTACAGGATCTCGGTAGAAACCTAAGGTTAAAGGAGAATCGACTCTAGATAATACAACTAGTATCACACAGGAGGTGTGGGGATTAGTTTTACCAGTTTCTAGAGTTCTCCCTTATATAGTCTTTCAAATCAGGATTTGCAATCAATGTTATCTTAGTAACAAATCATTCAATATTCACCATTGGATGAAAACCTGATTAGATTCAAGCTAATATCTTTCAACCGTTAGATCGAAACTTAGCTTGTTACACACAAATGAAATGCACCTTTTAGGTTTGTGTAACCGTACCCAAACTTGTACATTTAGTTGCTTCAACAGTAGTTAACCAAATGGTTAGCCATATGAGCACTTTCATATCAACCATATTCTTCTTTACCACCACTAGTTCAAATGACTCAAATGAACTAGTTAGAGAGTTGTTCAATTGCTTCGATCTTTATAATAGACACAATTGAAACAAAAACGATTTGATTCATTCGAATCGGTTCATGAACTTTATAGCTAGGGTTTGCAAACTTGCATTCCTTAGTTTATACAAGTTTAAGTTCACAAATAATCGTTTTTTAGAAAATAACCAACTTAAGTACGCGGACTGGTATGCGGACTTAAGTACCCGGAATAAGTTTGTAAATAGTTCACAAACTCCAACAAATTTTCTCGGGAAGAGAACCTCCGCCAGACCGTGTACTGGGTTCGGTGGACTCTGTTCCGGTTTTCCTGAGCAGTAAAGTACGCATACTTTGGTTCAAGGAATAAGGACTTATACATGTGTGAGTTATCACACAATGCTTATATCCAACAATGGTTATATAATCTAAACTCTCATTTCAATCATTGAAACATTCTTAGAGGACGTTATATAGTTGTTGTTCACAAACCATTTTTCGTCAAAGCCATTTTCAAGTGATTGAAACTTAACATGACTTTCGTCACTAGTAAAGATGAACTTGGCCAAAGAGAAAGCTTACCAACACATATTTCGAGAAATAGATAAGCGAGATAAACTCGGCTCGAAATAGCAAATGTGCATAATCAAAGTCTATATAGCAAAACGACTTTTGTCTCAAGATAAGAGATAGAGTAGATAGACTTCTGAGTAATATATAAGTTCAAGTCTCCACATACCTTTTAGTCGATGAAGTTCCACCATTTCCTTGAGTAGTTCTTCGTATTTGTATGATGATCTCCATGGAGTCTTGATCTCAACTACACTTTCTATCCTAGTCCGAGACTTAGCTAATAATAGACTAGAAATCAAGACTTATAGTTTTGATCACTAACATTGACAAACATGTTTGAGAAAGCAACGCATGCGAGTTCGACCGAGTAGTGCTCTAACAGTAGTTGAGTATCAAAATTTACCAGTCGACCTTAAAGATTCATAACTGAAGAATATCGGAGGCATTTATGGAAATTTCATCAACAAAGGTATTTGAAGACTGACTATCTTATTTACTCAGATTACCCATCATTTTATCTATAAAGACATTTCGTCTGACTTTAGTATCATCATGGACATTACAAAAAAGAAAGCTCGAGTACAAGCTCTTACTTGGTAAAACTCGAAAAATTCAAGCAACATAGAACTTATCGTATAATAAGTTTAGAGAAATTGTTTGCCAATTCGCAAACTGGTTAATTTTAAAAGGTTCTTTGATACTTTTTATAACACGAGTACACGAACTGATCTGTACAGCTCGTAAACTTATCAATATAAAAGGTTCCTGAACTTTAGATACCAAAATATGCATGAACTGTTTTGCACAGGTCACAAACTTTTTTGGTCTTGAGAGTTATTAAACTCCAACTTATACTTGAAAGTTCACTAACAACTTAACCATTGTTCTTGGGATAACCACTTTGTGCATAGCATTTATTTCGACTAATATGCGGTTGCACATTCTTCGTTATAATTCAAGGTAAACTTCTCACATGCTTACATGATCATTCAATATGGAGAAGTTAAGCTTGCTTGGTATCAAAGTAATTCGTACACATGGAAACAAGTTCACCAACTCTGCTTTGTTTGTGAGTTACCTAGTCATGCTCATCATTATAAGTAGATGACTCCCAGTATGCTATAATCTTAATCTTCGCATTTTTGTGTCCTAGTTGCGGATATAATCATCCTCTAAAGACCTAGGTTTCTTCGCGAAACTATATTAGGTTATGAATTTAAAATCATAAACTAAACCAAGCGGATTAGAATTGAGGCACAAGTCGTTGTTGTATTGCTTTTATTTATTAATGTGATGGTTGTCTGGTTTGCCTTTAAGTTGCATAATTGAAGTTTGAAGATTTTTATTTGCATAATTGTATCTACTATTTTGGGAATATCAGTTAATGTAATAATTCTCACATTATATCTCGTAATTTTGTCGTTTTGACTAAATCAAAACAAACAAGTTCAAAGTTAATTTTTTTGTTCAATATATTCAATTTAAATCTATATTTCCTACCAAAAAAGTATTGCATTTTGAATCATCTACCGACCTGAATTTAACTGGTAACTTTCGATGGTTAATTTTTAAAGTGGTAGATGGTGGGTTGTATGTCTACGATTATACTCATTTTTAATATGAATCCATAGCTTTATAATCACCAAAAAACTAGCTTCAAATTTGTTATTTTTTTGGTTCTTTAAGAAAATTGGCACCAAAATTGTGTGATAATGTGGTAATAACCATGTTAACGGATTGTCTCCTTGTGAGTTTGATGAGATTGCGGCATCTAGAATCAATTTAGATGGTTAATTCCCATTGTAGATGGTGAAATTTGGATAAGGGGAAAAAGTGTCATTTCAAGACCATAGATAAAATTCAACTCTCATGGGATAGATTAAGTCCTTGGTCCTCAAGGCATTCATAGCCACGATTTTTAGTATACATCCCCGCGAGACACTGCTGGTCGTGATGTTGTGACTCATAGAGCACATCCTCGACGAGATACTGCTGGTCATGTAGGTTCTATAGAGCGTAAAACTTCCCCGGTAGACTTATGAACCGGAACAACCACAATTCCAGCATGTATTCGCGAGACGCAGCTGATTGTGATGCCCTAATTCCTAGTATACATTCTAAGTCTAGATTTTTCACTCAAATAAGGAAACCTAGGTTTCCTTTCTTCCAAAACCTCTCCAGACCGTACCTGAGCCTATCCCATGCGTATGAATGATCTCTTAGGCTAGTGGGACGTCACTTATTCTCTCAGAATTTTTTCAGAGGGACCAAAGTCGAAGAGAATTAGGGATTTGACGAAAATATCCTAATTTCAAGAATTTGACGAAAAAAGGATTTATTCTAAAAGAGATGGGGCCTAGACTCTCCCCATTATCTTGTAAGGTTCTATACACCAATTTAAACCCAGTTTATCTCATGAATCTTTGATCAAAATACCCTTATTTCACAATTTTGTGTACTTTGAAAGAAGAAGGCCCTAATACAACCAGAGACCGACCAAGCTCTCATATACTCATTACAAAGGCATTATACACGTGAATATTGAGTTCTCTAAGTGTTCTAAGAAGAACCGGATTGAAACGGAATCTAGAAAAGCAGAATTTCAGAGAAAATAAAGGGAATCTAGCTCAAATAGGGCATTTCGAATTCATAATTTCCAAAACCAAGACCAGAACGTGCCTCTCTCCCTCTCTCAAGTCGTGACCATTCCTAGGGAATCTCGTGGTCTCTCTCATGCCAAATAAAATCAAGCTCATATTGGTTTTTGACGAAAATACCCTTAAGTTTCGAAAATGGGTATTATCTCAAAAAAGAGGTATTTGATTGGTACAAGGAATTAAATATGCTCCCATCACAAAAGATGCCGACTCCAAAATATAGATGCACACATTTAAAGCCTCGTCAAGCCATCCATAGTGTCTGAAGGAGTTAGACGCGAACAAAAGGGAAATTAGGGTTTAGGTACAGTACAAGCCTGATTTCAGTATTTACATGGGATTGGAACTCTGTAACTTCAAAAGTAAGTGCCTATATTTTCTCACGGCTCTTCACCAAAATCAAGGCCATCCAGGAAGCCGTTCAAAAAATCTCTCTTCCCCACATACAAGCCTGAATTCAGTATTTGCATGCTCTCATCGAAAGCTCAAGGATGCAAAAAGTGAGAAAATTATGGTCTTGGCCAAGTAAACCTTAATTAACAAATTCCATTCACTCAAGACCGAAATTTTATCTCATCAAGACTTCATTATCATGTAATTAACGTCTAACACAAAATCTCAGGAAGTTCCAAAGTCCAGAATCGATTCCAAGCTCAGAGTCATAACGATCAAAGACTAAACATCAATTCGGGGACTCTACAAGTCTAGAAGACTGAGTGGATTTTAATTTTGTATCTGAATGATTTATCACCATCTATACTCATCATAGATCAATCAAGGTTCTACTATGAGTAGGGGACTTAATATAGATGGTTAAATTTGGATAAGGGGAAAAAATGTCATTTCAATACCATAGACAAAATTCAAGTCTCACGGGAGAGATTAAGCCCTTGGTCCTCAAGGAACTCATAGCCACGATTTCTAGTATACGACCCTGCAAGACACTGCTGGTCATGATGTCGTGAATTCTAGCGCTCATCCTCGACGTAGGTTCTGTAAAGCGTAAAACGTCCCCGAAAGATTTATTAACCAGAACAACCACAGTTCCATCATGTCTTCGCGAGACGCAGCTGATTGTGATGCCATGATTTCTACTATACATCCTCGGCGAGATACTGCTGGTCATGTAGGCTCTGTAGATGCGTAAAACGTCCTGACGTACTTATGACCCAGAGCGGAGACATACATGTCTCATGTAAGCACGACTCACCCTATTTGAGATCAAGGACTGATTCCTAGTACATCATCGCGAAATACACTGGTCATGTCTACTCTAGTCTCTGACTCGACTTACCGAGGCTTCCGAATAATTCCTAGTACATCCCCACGGGATACATTGGTTATTCTGCCTCCGGGACCTTTTTACAGACTCCTAGAACATCCTTTCGAGATACACTGGTCTTGTCGGCCCCATTATATAGACGCATTTGATTCCTAGAACATCTCTGCAAGATACGTTGGTCAAATACAAGTGAGCAAAAGTCTTTCACAGACATTATTCGGGCACACAAAGCCCGTTCTCTCTCTTCAGGACGAATTCTAGGTGACCACAGAAAAAAGACGAGGGTACCCAAAAACACCAAAATCTTTTAGTTTCAACCTATAAGTCCTCTTACCAAGTGTGATCATCTATGAACAAAGCCGATACAATACAACAACTTCGGTATTCACACTTTGTGTGATCGTCTATGGATACGAGATCGAGACAATACAACAAACAAATTATGATACTTGATAATAGGTTCGGACTTAACCAAATTCTATAGGATCATTATCAAGTATGACGGAGTTAACGTACAGTGCAATTTACTTTAATTATAATAAAACAGTATCATACTCTCAAAGTAAAAGAAACAACAAAATTTTGTTAACAAGGAAACCGCATATGTAGAAAAACCCCGGGACCTAGTCCAGTTTTGAATACTCTCAGAATTAATCCGCTATACAAAATATAAACCAACTTCGTATAGTTAAGACCAAGCAGACTACCCCTAGCTACTTAGTTCCCTCAGTATTCATGCACCTTCGATTTCTAAAGTCACGCACGTGAATAACAAGTCCTTTGGATCTTATTACAAATAGCAAAGGAAGAATCTGTTTGGTTACCACTCTAATCAATCTTTGATACAAGATATAGATGAGTCTTTGACAAAGGCTCTTCCGTTTAATCTAACAAATTCCTTTGTCTGGTTAGATCAATCTGACTTTAACTACCGAAATAGTCAATAGATTCACACTCAATCAAAATAAATCTCAAAGAGATATATTGGAAATGCCGATCTCACGCAACTAATCAATCGAATAAATCCGATTCTAGTTGTATCCCAGCCGATCAAGGTTTGTGCACACAAATTCACAAGATATGAAAACCAATAAGAAATCTTCTTCGTCTTCAAATCTTCTTTAATATTCAATAACCTGCACAACACCACTTGAATCTCTTGTGATTAATCACGCACAGAACGGAGTCTGTTAACAATGGATTATCACAGGATGTCTTTCGATCTAACAACATTTCTAAAGATCCCGTCGATACTTCGATGTAGTGATGCGTGTCGTAACCACAACAAATTAATTAATATTTTTCCACCTAATTAACAAGTAATATAGTGTAGTCAAGTTCGTTCCCACGGGGAGCAAGAGTTTTAGTTGTTTAATTGCCACAAAAAGGAAGGGTTTGTTTTATAAAGCAAAAGAAAATAAACAAAGCAATTAAAAAGATAAATTTGAAATCAATAAGAGAGACAAGATCAAGGAATCCTACTACGTTGCAAAACAATGATTCAAGTTATGTTTTTCATCCACATGTTATTAGTCACAGATTATCACCAACCGCAGGATAGCAGGTTCGCTTAGCTAACCCCAAAACTCCTTATTTCACTGAGTAACAGGTCCGCTTAGTTATCAGATTCTATTCAAAAGAACCACCTTGAGGTTCGCTTACAAGATGTAATTCCCCGAACGCATTAATATTTATGAATTTAGGTTTAGTACTAGTAGTTAAACTCGGTTCGCTTGGTCCACTTTCTAGCGTTGTTTTCACACACAATTGCTCCACGGAATCCCTCCGTAAGGTCTCGTGTTTGCTACTTGTGTAAAGAGTCAAGAAACGATTACTTATCTCCTAACTTTCACTAGCTTTAGCTCAAATTAACAAATCAATTTAGCATGCACTCTAAACAATCTATCAATCAACCATGAATGTATAAACATTCCTATTAGTAGAAACAAATGATAATCATGTGAAAAACTTCAAGGTAGATTTTAAAAACAAAACTCAAAACATGTTAAGAGCTAGGAATTCATCCTCAATCAATAAGAAAATTAGCTACTCATGTTTTTTGAAATTCACACAAATAATTAAAGGGAGAATTTTTAAAGTTCACACAAATAATTAAAAGAAGAATTTTGAAAGCAAGCAAAAACACAAGTGTTGTGTGTGTAGAGGTGTAGAAGTGTGTAGAGAAAAGTAGAGAACTTCTCTATTTAAAGGCTTCAATTTCCTTGCAATCCTCCTAGGAATAGAATCCTTTTCCCTTTATAGCTCAACTTCCAATCCAAGTCTTTCTCAAATCTTCCATCTTCTATTTCCATATTCAAGCCAAATTCTTCATCTAATTCCAAGTCCAAGTCTTCACACCCATGAGTCTAGAATACTCTTCACAAAATTCTGCACATAGTGGGTAGCCGGAAAAGTCTTCGAGATCACCGGAAATCGGTCTGAAACGACACTGGAATAGTGATGCCGACCACCTGAGATTCTTCTCCGCTAAAGGAATATTCTGTCAGTCCATCGCCAAAGTTAACAGTCAGACTAAAGCTCTCTAACGGTCAAACAGGTCAAGAAGAGGAGTGAAGTCAGACACGGAGTCAACATCGAGTCAGCTGCCTTGAGTTGGCTGAATGGTCTAACTCAACTGAGTTGGATCCGTCGTCGGCCGGTGCTGATTTAACTCGTCGAGATGAAATCCCGAAGGAGTTTACTTTGTTTCTCCGGCATTTCCCGGCCAAATTCAGGCCTTTGTTTCCCTGTAACAAGCCTAACATTCATCTATTCATTCAATCCATTCTTCACAGTAACACTAACAGAGAGCCCATCTTCTAATTCCTTGCTTTGAATCTGTGTTGAGTTATCTAACCCATATCACCAGCAGACTTCAACCACCATCATCAGATCAGCACCATCACATGCCTGTTACTTCTTTAATTCATACACTCTCTTCCAAATTCAACGTAACCCATCTTCACAGTATATGAGCATCTCCATTTATCATCATAGGCCATACCCATTTCTCAATTCTTCGAATCCCACTCATTTATCTTAAATTCAATGGCAACAACAAACCCTTCTTCTATTCCACAGCAGCCATTAGAGCCATCAATTAATCCGCCTTCTTCCCTGATTTGAACAGATTCAATGGCAGTATCAGCAACACCCCATTTCCTCTTCGTCTCTCAATTCACCAGCAACTCAGCCTCATTCCCATGAAAATCAACAGCATCAATTGGGTTATTCTGTTCTCTCAAAACCCATCAATTCTTTTCATCTTTTCGATCTCAGATTCAAACACCCATCTTCATATGTTCTTCACAGTATCAGTATCCATCGATTTAACAACATCGGCTCATAATTTCAACCACCAATTTCTCCTCTTCCCCTGTATATCATAACAGCTCAAGAAAGAGCTCGATTCCTCCTTTGATCCTCTTTTCTGTTGAGCTCAGATTAACCATCACCAATACCAGACGAAACCCATTCTTCCTTTATCATGTATTACCAACTCGAACTCACCATATCCATTTCATACTGCATCTTCTCTTCAACAGAGATGAACCTTAATTTCTTCATTGTTTCACCCAACGACCACCACCAGAATCCATCATTTATTTCACAGTTTCTTCTCTCGATCTCTCTCGGACCAACACCAACAACCGCTGCTGCTTTCTCAATTCCATGAACAAATGATTGAGAAAGAAATGATTCTTCTCGATTTAGGGTTATAAGTTGGGACTGAGTCCGGACCTGGGTACTCTTATGGACAGCCCAATGACATCCCCAGCTAGCTTAATACATAGGTGCCAGAAGTGTCTAACCGGGTGCTTTAAACACTTAAGTGGGTTGCCCCTTAACACTGAATGGACTCCAGATAGTGTTCGCCTATGAAATGACAATATTTCCCATTTCGCACAAATTGGATGATTTCTTCTTCTTTTCCTCCGTGCGACTCCAAAATACCTAATAATTTAAAAACATGCGTAAAATACATAATTTACCAGAAAAATTAGCAGAGAAAGCATAAACAATAGATAGTAAATAGGATGTATTCTACACCCTATCAAATTCCCCCACACTTATACTTTGCTAGTCCTCGAGCAAATCAAACTAAAACTTACAACTTCAAAGCTTTCCAGCGTCGCACGCATCCAAAGAGTTATGAGGACATAGAGTTTCTGCATGCTAGTAATAAGAAGTTAGAAATACCAAAGAACATGTTCTCATTCTTAAATGTTGAGTGATAAATAACCACACCATAATGGGAGAATGCGTGTTTGAGAAGCGATCAATAAGCATTTCGCCTCGACTTCTGCCTCACCAAAAAGGGTTTTATGAAATTGCACTCAAAAGAAGTACTTTATGGTTCTCACATGTGTGCAGGTAGGAATGAAGAGAGAAATCCTGCAACACGTTGAACGGTGGGAAGGACAACTTCCGAAATATTTTAAAAACCCACATATTTTAATATTTTGAAAAACCATTTTTCTGACGATCTCTAAGAAAGGAAATCAACCACTATTATCGAGGATGAGATTACTTGCTCATCTTCACATACGATTGTAATGATGATAACACCACTCTGACAGCATCCAATAGAAACGTCTTCTGCTCCTCGTTTTTATCTTCTTGGTCTTCGTCTTCGGCTTCAACTATGATGATAAACACTTGAACTTCGTAATTCCTTGACAATTTGTAACTTTCTTCCTCAAAATGCTTGTCGCTTGAAACTTCCTTATAGATTTTCCTTCCTCACGGCTTATTAAATAAAACAAAAATAAAATTGCTCTTGTCTCGTTTTTTTGCTTTTCTTTTTATTTTTTATTTTTTAAGAAACAAGAGAGATAAAATACAAAACAAAGTGAAAATAAAAACAAACCATGGCCGTGGGAAAAGTACTTTACCGCTTGATTATTCACAACTTGTATCGTCTCGAAATCATAAACTTCAATAGTCTCACCTTTTGCTTTTCTTTTCTCTTGTAAATAAGTCTTCAACTTGGATATAAAATTTCGCTCCTTATATGTAAGTCTTCAACATGTATACATAAAAATCCTCTCATTATATGTTGCTTTACTTGGATATGAAATTTACTCTTTTCTTGTTCTGTTGCTTGTAAACCTTGAACGTTTTCAACTTTCCTTGTAGATTTTGATGTCGCTCCCTTGTTTATGATGATGGTGTTTCTATGGATCCGTTGTTGTCGAGAGAGAGAATGGTGCTAACTGCAAATCGAACTACAAGAAGGAGGCTTTCATCTATAGACGTCACCCTCATGATTGACAAAATTAGCACTCAAGAGATCAAAGAGTAGTGCTTCTATTGGTGGGAAGTTGGGTAGCTCACCATTCTACCCGGAATTAACGTACGGTGACACACACTCAAAAGAAAGCTCTTTAGTTATTTATAAAGAAATATGGTCGGTGCCTCGCATGATATAAATAGGGTAGTCTCCACTAATGATTGATCAGCAACTCTAATAATGCATGTCTCCCTGCTCCTAATCTGCATCACCGGCATGATTAAATCCATTATTTAACACTCTAACAAGCAAGAAATCCGAACGTAGTTCCCTAACACTTCCAAGTTCAATTATGTCGGTCAGAATTCTCTATGTAAACACACCTAGAAGTATGCTAGTGACTCTAAAATCTCTAAAAGTTGGAGGTTTTATGCAATTTTTTTTTTTAAAATATGCTTAACCACTCCCCCACACTTAAACCTTACATTGTCCTCAATGTAATTGAATCCTCCTAGCAAAGTCAAGGTGGGAAATCCTAACATGATATGGAACAAGAAAAATAAATAAACGAAACAAAAAGAAAATAAAAAGCAAAAGGATATGAAATAAAAAACCTTTGGGTTGCCTCCCATGAAGCGCTTGTTTTAAAGTCGACGGCCCGACTTAGCTCTTGCATGATTTATTAGCCCGCATCAATCTCTTTAACAGGAAAACATGACTTCACATCACTTGGGTATCTCATTGTCTCAAAGATATTGAAGTGGATGACCGTACCATCAAACTCCATAGTCAAGGTTCCATTTTGGACATCAATCTTCGTTCCAGCGATGCTTAAGAGTGGTCTACCCAATAGTAAAGGTGTAGACTTCGGAGAGTTCTCATCATTCATGTCTAAGACATAGAAATCGTCCGGGAATACAATCTCATTAACCTGCACCAAAACATTCTCAATAATCCCTTTCGGGTAAACATTAGATCGGTTAGCAAGTTCAAGAACTACTCCGGTCTCCTTAAGAGGACCGAGATTTAAAAAATCATAAATCGAGGAAGGCATAACATTAACAGATGCTTCCAAATCTAGCAAAGCTCGAGTAAACCTTGTTTTACCAATTGTGCAAGGTATGGTGAAACTACTGGGGTCCTTTAATTTATGTGGGGGTTTCTTGAGAATGAACGCCGAAGCATTCTCCCCCCACACTCATGACTTCATTCCCTTTCAATCTTTTCTTCTTCATGCACAACTCCTTTAAGAACTTTGCACAACGAGGAATTTGTCGAATAACTTCAATGAGTGGAATATTGATTTGTACTTTTTTAAGGATGTCCCAAATATCCTTGTATTCCAACTCTTTCTTCGACTTAGAAAATCGGCTAGGAAACGGGGGTGGAGTGGTGAAAGTAGGAACCAGTTCCTTGGAATTATCCTTTGGTGTGGTTTCTTCTTTGTCTTCGACTAACTCTTCATGCACCTTATCTTGTTGATTTGGTTGCTCCACTTGTTTTCCACTCCTAAAGGAAATTTCATTAACACTCTCTCTTGGATTCACAAATGGTTGTGAAGGAAGCTTTGTGGATGCTTGAGCTTTCAATAGGTTCAGATCGGTCGCCAATTGTCCCATTTGGGTTTCCAAAGCCTTAATGGCCGATTCATTCTTTTGTTGGATTTGTTGGATTTGTTGTAACATAGAAGTAAGACCTTGCATGCATTGCATTAACGCATTGAGCTTGTCATCACTCTAAGAATCACGCTCCTTGACTTGTTGTGGTTGGAATTGTTGTTGAGGTTGGAAGCGTGATTGTTGAAAACCACCTTGTTTCACATATAGATTAGGAGCCGCCGCTTGCTTGTTCGCATAACTAAAGTTAGGATTATCCTTCCAACCGGGATTGTAAGTATTGGAGTATGGATCATACTTTGGCCTTTGATTTGGATATAAAACATTTACTTGTTCGGTCTCATCATATGAAGGTATGATAACTGCAGCCATCTTTTGCATCATTATCTCCATGTTCCCCATCCTTTGTTCAAGGTATGATGATGAATAACTAACTTCATGCACTCGCCTAACCATTGGTTCTTCTCTTGTGTAGAATTGTTGTGAGTTCGCCACCATACTCTCAATCAACTCGGTAGCTTGGGCCACCGTCTTGTTCATTAGTGCACCACCACCTGCGACGTAAAAAAGAGATCTATCACTTGGGTGGAGAGCTTAGTAGAAGTATTGGAGTATCATGACGTCACTGAATTGATGGAGTGGACAGCTTTCCACCAATCTCTTGTATCGCTCCCAACATTCATACAATGACTCTCCCACATTTTGCTTCATCCCACAAATCTCCTTGCGAATTTGAGTAGCTTTTGATGCAGGAAAATATCTCTCGGGAAAAAGTTTCTTCATCCCATTCCATGTGGTGATACTTCCGGAAGGCATATAATACAACCATTCCTTAGCATTGCCCGCCAAAGAGAACGGGAAAGCTTTCAACATTGCTCCATCCGCATTAGTCTCCGGTGGAAGCATAGCCATGACTATGGTAGAGAAGTCCATAAGATGTTTGTTTGGATCTTCATTCACCATTCCATGAAACTTTGGTAACTCTCTAATCAACCCCGGCTTGATCTTGAAGCTTGAGTTAGTTTGGATACACCATTGTTGTGTATCGAGTTTGTGAGAAGCTAGATCCTTGAGTGTATGATCAACCATTTCTTCTTCATCTATATCGGAATATGCGGACTCACTAGATGAAGAAGGAGGAAGCGGAGTGTTAAACGCTCGAAAGAAGTCCTTTAATTTAATGCCGGATCGAAGACGTATACCAATTGGACTCGGTCTGCCCTCTTTAAGCATTCACCAAAGATATAGTACCTGAAACAAAATTCTCGAAAACTAAGTTAGATATGATATAGAATCTAACAAAGCAAGAATAAAGCAAAAAGAAAAATAAAACAACTAAAATAGTCCGCTGCTCCCCGGCAGCGGCGCCAAAATTTGATGCGTGTCGTAACCACAACAAATTAATTCATATTTTTTCACCTAATTAACAAGTAATATAGTGTAGTCAAGTTCGTTCCCACGAGGAGCAAGAGTTTTAGTTGTTTAATTGTCAGAAAAAGGAGGGGTTTGTTTTATAAAGAAAAAGAAAATAAACAAAGCAATTAAAAAGATAAAGTTGAAATCAATAAGAGAGACAAGATCAAGGAATCCTACTACATTGCAAAACAATGATTCAAGTTATGTTTTTCATCCACATGTTATTAGTCACAGATTATCACCAACCGCAGGATAGCAGGTTCGCTTAGCTAACCCCAAAACTCCTTATTTCACTGAGTAACAGGTCCGCTTAGTTATCAGATTCTATTCAAAAGAACCACCTTGAGGTTCGCTTACAAGATGTAATTCCCCGAACGCATTAATATTTATGAATTTAGGTTTAGTACTAGTAGTTAAACTCAGTTCGCTTGGTCCACTTTCTAGCGTTGTTTTCACACACAATTGCTCCACGGAATCCCTCCGTAAGGTCTCGTGTTTGCTACTTGTGTAAAGAGTCAAGAAACGATTACTTATCTCCTAACTTTCACTAGCTTTAGCTCAAATTAACAAATCAATTTAGCATGCACTCTAAACAATCTATCAATCAACCATGAATGTATAAACATTCCTATTAGTAGAAACAAATGATAATCATGTGAAAAACTTCAAGGTAGATTTTAAAAACAAAACTCAAAACATGTTAAGAGCTAGGAATTCATCCTCAATCAATAAGAAAATTAGCTACTCATGTTTTTTGAAATTCACACAAATAATTAAAGGGAGAATTTTTAAAGTTCACACAAATAATTAAAAGAAGAATTTTGAAAGCAAGCAAAAACACAAGTGTTGTGTGTGTAGAGGTGTAGAAGTGTGTAGAGAAAAGTAGAGAACTTCTCTATTTAAAGGCTTCAATTTCCTTGCAATCCTCCTAGGAATAGAATCTTTTTCCCTTTATAGCTCAACTTCCAATCCAAGTCTTTCTCAAATCTTCCATCTTCTATTTCCATATTCAAGCCAAATTCTTCATCTAATTCCAAGTCCAAGTCTTCATACCCATGAGTCTAGAATACTCTTCACAAAATTCTGCACATAGTGGGTAGCCGGAAAAGTCTTCGAGATCACCGGAAATCGGTCTGAAACGACACTGGAATAGTGATGCCGACCACCTGAGATTCTTCTCCGCTAAAGGAATATTCTGTCAGTCCATCGCCAAAGTTAACAGTCAGACTAAAGCTCTCTAACGGTCAAACAGGTCAAGAAGAGGAGTGAAGTCAGACACGGAGTCAACATCGAGTCAGCTGCCTTGAGTTTGCTGAATGGTCTAACTCAACTGAGTTGGATCCGTCGTCGGCCGGTGCTGATTTAACTCGTCGAGATGAAATCCCGACGGAGTTTACTTTGTTTCTCCGGCATTTCCCGGCCAAATTCAGGCCTTTGTTTCCCTGTAACAAGCCTAACATTCATCTATTCATTCAATCCATTCTTCACTGTAACACTAACAGAGAGCCCATCTTCTAATTCCTTGCTTTGAATCTGTGTTGAGTTATCTAACCCATATCACCAGCAGACTTCAACCACCATCATCAGATCAGCACCATCACATGCATGTTACTTCTTTAATTCATACACTCTCTTCCAAATTCAACGTAACCCATCTTCACAGTATATGAGCATCTCCATTTATCATCAGAGGCCATACTCATTTCTCAATTCTTCGAATCCCACTCATTTATCTTAAATTCAATGGCAACAACAAACCCTTCTTCGATTCCACAACAGCCATTAGAGCCATCAATTAATCCTCCTTCTTTCCTTATTTGAACAGATTCAATGGCAGTATCAGCAACACCCCATTTCCTCTTCATCTCTCAATTCACCAGCAACTCATCCTCATTCCCATGAAAATCAACAGCATCAATTGGGTTCTTCTGTTCTCTCAAAACCCATTAATTATTTTCGTCTTTTCGATCTCAGATTCAAACACCCATCTTCATCAGTTCTTCACAGTATCAGTATCCATCGATTTAACAACATCGGCTCATAATTTCAACCACCAATTTCTCCTCTTCCCCTGTATATCATAACAGCTCAAGAACGAGCTCGATTCCTCCTTTGATCCTCTTTTCTGTTGAGCTCAGATTAACCATCACCAATACCAGACGAAACCCATTCTTCCTTTATCATGTATTACCAACTCGAACTCACCATATCCATTTCATACTGCGTCTTCTCTTCAACAGAGATGAACCTTAATTTCTTCATTGTTTCACTCAACGACCACCACCAGAATCCATCATTTAATTCACAGTTTCTTCTCTCGATTTCTCTCGGACCAACACCAACAGCCGCTGCTGCTTTCTCAATTCCATGAACAAATGATTGAGAAAGAAATGATTCTTCTCGATTTAGGGTTATAAGTTGGGACTGATTCCGGATCTGGGTACTCTTATGGGCCGCCCAATGACATCCCCATCTAGCTTAATACATATGTGCCATGAGTGTCTAACCGGGTGCTTTAAACACTTAAGTGGGTTGCCCCTTAACACTGAATGGAATCCAGATAGTGTTCGCCTATGAAATGACAATATTGCCCATTTCGCACAAATTGGGTGATTTCTTCTTCTTTTCCTCCGTGCGACTCCAAAATACCTAATAACTCAAAAACATGCGTAAAATACATAATTTACAAGAAAAAATAGCAGAGAAAGCATAAACAATATATAGTAAATAGGATGTATTCTACACTCTATCATGTAGTTTGAGTGAATTTTATATCAGAAGAGAAGATTCTCAACAATAAACAAATTAGGTGCAATCAAAGTTTCAACAACCGTTAGTCAATCAAATCAATCGAAAACTAATAACACTTAAATTATCTAGTTTCCCACCAACGGTACTTGTAGAGCTTATTGATCCCACAGAAGTCTTTAAACGAGCAGTCGTAAGAGATTTCACCTAATTAGGATACTTTCCGCTCCGAATAGACGACTCCACCAGAAACAACAAGAATGAAGTTTACCTGGCTCTTAGAATAGTTTTCTAGAAATGAAATATTAGGTATTTATAGACCAAGGATGTTTAGACCAAGGAATTTCCAAAACCGAAAGTATTCCCAAGATATGCAATAAATGGCAAAATTCGGTTTTCATAATTCCAATAATTTCTTGTCCAATATTTCCGAAATCTCACAAGAGAAAATATCCAATTAGTAAATGAACATTACTCATTTTTATTCTCTAGAAATATGCATTTAATAGCTGGTAATTAAAGCATATAAAATCAAAAACCTTAAATAAAAGATTCTCGATTTATTTCTGCACAAGATCACCTTGAGTACTAAGGAATATCTTTGAACAATAAATGATAAGAGTTACTGTACGTGTTCAAAGTATGTTGACATCTTTTCACTACAAATCCTTATTTCATATTTACATGGATTTGCATTCTTGGAATCGATTATGCCGCACTTCCAAACAAGTTTAGAATTGCTTTACATGTATTCCAAGACTACAATGTGATTGATCAAATACCAAGTCACATACATAGGTTCAATCGGTTCTACCAATCACTAGGATCGGTTATACCTAATTATGGAAATACTTGTGATTGGTCATACCAGTCACTAGGATCAGTTACACCAGTTACAAGGATCGGTTCCATATACACATGGTATTACTTGTGATCGGCCACACCAGTTACCAGGAACGGTTACACAAATTACAAGGATCGATTACACATACTCATGATTGGTCACACCAATTACAAGGATTGATCATACCATCACATGGTGATTACTTATGATCGGTTACACTAATTAATAAAAACCAGTCATACCAAATCATACGTCAGGCGTTGTGATTAGTTATACCAAGATACATAACAAAAGTTAAGATCGGTTCTACCATCTCACACATATTGGTCATCGAACGATTTGCAATGAATAGCCGGACCAGTAAGCCTAATGATTTTCCTTTCGATTCACGAAGAAAGTTCATGAATGTACTTCCTTTAAACAAATGTAAAACATTGTTCTTAGGATGAAATCTTCACCATAACCCATTCACATAATCATAAAAATATATACAAGATTATTCCGATGTCATATCTACGAAGTTCCAAAGATAGGTGTTATACTTCGCAGTTTAATTCCCTCATACTATGATCATACAATTATGACCATGTCACGTCACTAGAGTATTATATAACATGTACAATATATACAGCTTCGCAGTTATTTTTTAATATAGCATGACTTGAAAGATACGTTAGGAATGAAACAGTTCAAGTAAATATTACTAACCTCAAGTGTAAGGATGATGTCGTCGTTGTAGTTCGCAACTTCTTCACATTCTTCAGGTCTTCGGATTAATACTTGTACGTATCAACATTTCTAGACTTTCTAGTCTAACATAAACGAAGTTGATTCTAGTATTTAATCAAGCGACTCTATATGGGTTTTGATACTAAAATATGACAACCAAATTTGACATGCCAACGCTTGGTGAGTTCAACCGATCTATACTCTAACACACAGAGAGATTTGGATCCATCAATAAAATCTTCTTAGATATTTGGATATGTCTGCAAAATCTTGGAGAGATTCACATCTCTCCTCAAAATCCCGGAGAGATTCACATCTCTCCGCAAACTCAGAGAGATTCACATCTCTTCTGAAAATTTAGGAGAGGTTCACATGTCTCCGCAAAATCTCAAAGATATTCACATCTCTCCACAAAATTTCGGAGAGATTCAAACCTCTCGGAAAATCTCATATGGCCAAATATTCCCCATGATAGGCACACACCTTACCTAGGGATCAAACCTATTTCTCATCCTCTCAATTACATTCACGGCTAGTAAATTGATCCTGAACTATACATGTCTATCCAAAACGTGGATAATATCTCTTGAGCTCTGCATGCTCAAGAAAATGACCCACAAGCAATGATACGGTCTCCACATGACATATGTGACCGTCGATGGAGAGAGGGAGCTCAACCTCAGCTCCTCTCACATTCTGCACACGATTTCTGAGGCATTCCATGCCTTTTCACGTGACTCATCCTAGTCATTATCACAAATCAAAGAATATCTCTTTATCTTGGCCAACTCAGCTAAAAATAATATTTCTCTCTCAAGACATCATCACAAAGTCTGATTCAGCTTTATACAAATGGGGGGATATCAATTAGGATTTTGGTTTGGCGGTCTACGACACGTATGAGAAATACCCGACCTATTTCTCACCGCAGAAGAGAGTAAAGGCGGTGGAATAATGAGATAAACTCAACCTAGTTTATCTCTATCTATTCCTGAAGAGATGGGAGAAATCTCCGCACGACACGACCAAGAATTCTTATATTCACCGACCTGAGATTAGAGAATTCAACTATAAATAAGTCATCTATTTCTCCAAGCTAACACAAATATTTCTCAAAAAACTCTCAGAGAAATTCTTCTTCAAACCCTAGAATTCTCTGATCTCTCTCTTCATCTTCTTCCCTCCCTAAGACCAGCCTAACCTCTCATGTGACTGAAGCAGCCTTTGAGCGTCCACTGTGTGTGGTTTAGGCAGATACTAATCGTGTTCAACCTCTCGCAACTCACTTTCAAAAACCATATAATACCACTTCTAACCTCTCTCAGATTTTAGGTAACTACACCCATATTTCTGCTCACCATTTAAAAGCCTTTATAGCTGCCAACACTTTGCTCTCCTTGTTAATTTGATTTCAGGAACACTTGATACTGACTTTCAATGGAAACAATTGTAATTTCTTAGTATCCATGTCCCATTTGCAACAATGTTGATTTTTTTATACTCTTATAGTTAGAGTCCAATTTGTTATCTCTCTATTGTTTTGGTATGTTTGAAGTTGTTACTAAGTACTTCCTTGTCACTTGAGTTTTCCTGGCATAATTGTTTTACTCTTCGTATGTTAATTTGGGGCTTTGCTTAATCCCTTTTAATATTTTTCACATCTTTCTTCTCACATATATATATGTGACAATTATTGTAATGCAAAATCCATTTCAAGGTCCTCTATCTTTATCCTAGCCTGTTAAATTGGAGTTTTATTTTTTGGCTCACCTCTCTGCATAAGGAGTAGTGATACTTCCTCGTCACTTGATTTTTCCTGGCATAACTGTTTTACTCTTCGTATGTTAATTTGGGGCTTTGCTTAATCCCTTTTAATATTTTTCACATCTTTCTTCTCACATATATACATGTGACACATTATTATAATGCAAAATCCATTTCAAGGTCCTCTATCTTTATCCTAGCCTGTTAAATTGGAGTTTTATTTTTTGGTTCACCTCTCTGCATAAGGAGTAGTGATACCTGAAAATGGACAATTAGAAAAGATGCTCTCTATAGATTCTCATTTAGTTTAAAACAAAAGGTAAAAACAGTTGGAATATCAACAAATCATGTTAAGATGGAAGTTATTCCTACCATATGTTTTCCATGCACTAGTTATTATAATAAGACTTATCTTGGAGAGGTGTCGCTTTCCCAAATTTTGTCCCATTGAGAGTTCACCACTTAATCAAATCCTTCTATTTGACTTGTATAAGGATTGGGTTGAGAATCTGCATGTTTGACCATGCCAATGGAATTTGCAGTTCTAGGATCAAAAGGTATTCAACAATGTGTGTTAAAGCATCGCTCAGTCAAGCTCACAAGTTTATGTCAAGCTTGTTGTCAAATTTAGTTTACCAAAATCGTATCTTGATTTATAGTTTAATGAGGTCAGTCTCAGACTTGGAATAAATCATGGTAGTTGAGTATCAGAATTTACCAATCGACCTTAAAGATTGATAACTGAAAAAAACGAAGGCGTCTCATCAACAAAGAAAAATTGAAGAATGACTATCCTATTTACCCATGTTACCCACCATTTTATCTATAAAGACATGTCGTATGACTTTAGTATCATCATGGACATTGCAAAGAAGAAAGCTCGTGTACAAGCTCTTATTTGGTCAAACTCGAATATTAAATTCAAGCAATATAGAACTTATCGCATAATAGGTTGCGAGAAATTTTTTGTTAGTTAGCAAACTGGTTGATTTTAAAAGGTTCTTTGATACTTTTTATAACATGAGTACACGAACTGATGCAGACAGTTCGCAAACTTATCAATATAAAAGGTTCCCGAACTCTAGATAAAAAAATATGCATGAACTGTTTTGCACAGTTCAAAAAAAAATTTGGTCTTGAGAATTATTGAACTCCAACTTATACTTGAAAGTTCACTAACAACTTAACCTTTAGTGCATAACGCTTATTTCGACTAATATACGGTTGCACATTCTTCGTTATAATTCAAGGTAAAATTCTCACATGCTTATATGATCATTCAATATGGAGAAGTTAAGCTTGCTTGGTATCAAAGTAATTCGTAAACATGGAAACAAGTTCACGAATTCTGCTTTGTTTGTAAGCTACCTAGTCATTCTCATCATTATAAGTAGAGGACTCTCTGCATATTATAATCTTAATCTTCGCATTCCTGTGTCCTAGTTGCGGACAGAATCATCCTCTAAATACCTAGGTTTCTTTGCGAAACTGTATTTGGTTACAAATTTTAAAGTTTTCATTAAGAGATTGGTGAAGCCTTGTCAGACTATTTTTTACCTCAAAGTTCTTGATATCCGCGACTTATTCTTATTGATTTTGTAGTTCACGAACTATAGATCATGAATAAGATAGATAGATATTATTTTGTACTCTCCATCTCAGTATTTGTGATTCCAAAAGTTAGATATCTAAACTCTTCTTTGATTTTTTTAGATTGTTCTTGTGAGGTAAAATTAATCAGGCATCTCTATAACCTTTTGAAGACAATAAGTTTTCCTAATTGTTGAGATTTGCTTAATATCTTCTTAACCTTGAATATCCCTCATAAGAAAACATATTTCCATTAACTTATTTATCTTTATAATGAAAATATCACAAGTACTACGTTAAACAACCTAGATTGTTTTTAAATTGTACAAAACCTACATCATTAGCTCTTGCAAATTCGTGTTTCTAAAAATAGATTACAAGACTTGCTCTTGTTGAAATTCAGTTCATATACAGTTTGGGTACATACTAGGTTTATTCTTGGATATTGAATTTTGAGATCGTCTAAGTAAACTTGTTCATATATCAGGTACAAGGATCTTTACCGTTGACTATACTTACTGATTGTAAAAAGTTTATCCATACAGGTTTTTAAACGAAAAATTTGGTGGTACCCTCTCTGAAAACGCAGGGGTACCAAGTACACCACCAATTTTTTTCGTTCGGAAACCTGTTTGGACAAAACCTAATATGATTGCAAGTAGACCAATTGAATAATCCTTTACAATATGTATATAGAGTTTATATCTCTAACCTTTTATCAGCCAGTATGTATATAGACAAGATTCTGTGAACCTGATTGTTAAAAAGAATACTTGGACTATCTAAAAAATAAATATCCAAGATAAATCTAGTCGTATCCAGATAATCAAATCGGAATTATGCATAGTAATTAAACTTTTATCTATCTCTGAAGATACGAATTTTACAAGAAACAAGTCTCGTAATTGATCACAATTAGATGGACGTATCTATTAAAAATGAATAAGTACAACTTGTGTAAATCCAATTATATAAACAAATAATATAATGCGGAAAAGGAAAACAAATACACCAGAAGTTTTTTTAATGAGCAAACCGCAACTACAAAAAAAAAAAAAATACAGGGACCTCGTCCAGATTTAAACACCAAATTGTATTAAGCCACTACAGAAACTAGCCTATTATCATACGTCAAACTCGAATATAGTTGAGACCGATTCCACCCTTCAAGCAATTCAGTTACAGTCGCGCTCCTTACGTTATTGAACCTTGCAAGGATCTACGCAATTGATTCCCTTAGTTGACGTCCTTTACAACATAAGGTTTTCTTCAGCCAAAGTGAATACTTTTGATACAAATCTGCCTCTAACAGATAAGCCTATTTGATTTCTGTTTAGATTAAAAATCAAGGTGAGGAAATCTACTTGCAATAGACAAAGATAGCAAACTTCATAAATCCGAAACTTACGATTTCCTAAGGGAAGCCTAGATTAACCACATCTCAAGAAAAATCTTCAAAAGATCAATTTTCAGATACCTATCTTGAGAAATCACAAAGTCTGAGATGAAGAGAACTTTGTGATTACTTTTTATCTTGCCTGAAAGAGATCATGAAAACCTCGATAACAGAAAAAAAGATTCGAGTACACGAACTATCAAGGTGAAGATAGTCGGACCTTGCTTCAAGAAACCCCAAAACGAATTCTTTTAGTCGTATACCTAATTATGTTTCTAAGAGGAAACCTAGATTTATAGAGGACGACATTGTTCATGTCTTGATTTGTAAAATCTAGGCTTTATGATAACTAATGCTTGAATAACCTTATCGCAGAAGTAAGGCACCTTAAAATAGAAAACAATTATTGTAATCGCTTAGGTACAGGTTTCGTAACTATCAAAGAAAAATATAGCTTACCTGTGATTTACAGTCCCCAAGTATTCACTATTAGTGAGATTATACACATTATTTGGACCAAAAAAATAGATACATGAACAGAGTTGTTTTTCCCATATGATATATATGCATTATTAGTATCCGCTGGACACCAATAACCTAGTTATAATACATAGGGATGTGATAACATTTTGTTCATGACTACGAGCGTTAATATATATTTCATGGATCATACCAATAATAAATATAAATATTGTCACCAACTGTCGGGGCATGCAAAATCGAACCTGGAAATTTCGGTTAGAGTACACAAAATATCCTCCCTCAAAACGTCCACCTTCTTGCGAATACTTTTTTTGGATTTAGAGATCTATAAAATCCCTAAATATAATTGCATCATAGTATATGTCAGTTGTTTATCCTTATCTGACTCATCATCTAGTTTTTGCAATATCTGACTATATGTTTGTTGTATTGAAATAAGTCTCGTGATCATCATTTTCATCTCTTCATCATAAGAATTTTATATTTAAGAAAAGAAACTTTAAGTAAGTAAATATGATTTGCTTTTGAAATTGACAAGTTCTTGTGAAATTTGTGTAAGAAAGGTATGAAGATATGTGAGTTAGTTGAGAAGTGAACTGAGGTGTACGTATGGAATATAACATTTGTCCACTGCTATAAGAAGTAGCGGCAAAGACTGCACCTAATTGATGAATTTTTATTGTTAGTGACTCAGTCTTAACCACTGGACAAAGTTTCTACTTCTTGGTAGAGACCAAGCTGCTTAGTGCCAAGTCCTATAGTTATCGAGGACATTCGTACATCCAACTGTATGAGGAGATATATATTTATTGTGTATGTTGTATATATGTTTACGTATTTTGTTATTACGCGTAGATTAGTTTTTGGATCTCACCTTATTTTGGTCATAGGGAAAACCTATTTGTAACTTAAGCTTTTCGATACTAAGAAATCTTCTATACCTTCTCATTTCATGGCATCTAAGCCAGAAAAAACTTAAATCTATTTGAATTCAAATCAGAAAACTGTACTTAAGATTAGTACCATGACGTGTGTAGCTAATGTAACGATCATTGTTGATACATGAAAAATACTACCCCTTAGCCAGGCTAGTGTATCCTCAAAAGAGAGGCAAACCCAACATGAGACATGGGGACTAAAGCCCAAGCCCGCCAAGAAAGTGTCCATTAGATGGAAAGGACAAGGGAGGAATTAATAGGAAAGAAGGAGGTCTTATTAGAGAAGAAATGGCATTAGTAGTAATTAAAGAAATCTAGGACACATGGCATGATGTCATAAAAGGAAGGGTTTTTTGGAAAGTCTATATAAAGAAGGACAAGGCACAATGGAAGAACAACCCTCTCTCTTACTATTCTTGGTAAAGTGAGGTCATTTGGCTAGCTAGGACGGGTAGAACCTCAAACCTAAATTCACCCCTCAACATTTGGCGACCACACCCGGAGGCTCGTGCCTAGCTGACCATGACACACGTAGGATGCGCTAACCTTGGTACAATAAAGAACCAAATAACTGACTGACCCATCAATTGGGAAGAAGTAACAGTAGAGGATGACAACGAGGAAGAAACACCGATCCAAGGTTTTATCAAACGACCAGCAGGATATGGATCCCAAAACAGAGAGACAACGACAACACGAGGAAAGAGCACACAAGTAAAAAAACCTATACCATCAACCCTTCAAAACATGCAAAAGGAAATAGAGGAGCGCTTACGCAGAAGGCAGGAGATTGAAGACTGGATCGCACAAGCAGTAATAGCAGGACAAGACACTCCCAGATAAAATACGAAGGGCGAGAAGTGCAAAGACGACGAGACGATGGCGATGTCATAAAAAGAAATATCGAAGTATTTGGAGAAAAACTATCATGTGGTGAAACAAGAAAACCACTACCGCGTAAGTATCCCATACCCGATGGATATCCGAAAATACCAATACCCCGAAGACTACACGTCTCCAAAATTCAAGACATATGACGGACAAGGAAACGCCCGAGAACATCTTAGCCAATTCCTATCAGCAATGAATGATAGAGCCTCCGATGGAAAGTTATGCCTAATAGAATTCCCCAAATCGCTCACAGGCACGGCATTCACTTGGTATGAAAAACTGAAGGCAGAAAGTGTGGATTCCTGGCCAACCATGTCCACACTCTTCCTTCGGAAATTCTACTCAGCTAAGAGGAAAATCATGGCAATAGATTTAATCAAGAATGGACAACGGATAGGGGAAGAAATAGGAAAGTATATCTTACGGTTCCGGCGCCAGACGCTAGACTGTCATGAAGAAATCAATCAAGAGACACTCATCGAGATTTGCGTACGGGGAATGATCCCAGCTTTCAAGGGTATTTTGATCAAATTAAGATTCCAAACCTTTCTCGAGCTAGAAGAAGCAGCTGAAAGGATTGTCGATTGTGTAGAAGAAATACACATGGACTCTATTTTGCGCCATACTGTCAGTTCCGTGTCTGAGGAGTCGCGCAACGTAAGACCCAACATTAACAGTGAAAAGAGAGATCAATTCTGAACTGGCGGAATAGGCGAGGAAGAAATGGAGGGGTTAGGCGCGACTTCAATCCACCACCTCCTCTCCCTTGCACTAAAGAGCGCGCGGTCGGTTTACTTAGCCAATGGGTCACCATAGGAGAAATCCAGCTCCCCCAGATGGTAGTAGACGTCAACAAGATGGATCAGAACTCTGCCAGGTACTTCCACTATCACCGAAGATTAAGACACCCGACAGAAGAATGTCTCACCATTGGGAGTATATTTGAACGAAAACGCTCCTCTGGAGAAATTGGCCCATCCAAGCAAACAATCGAGCATGACCCTTTCCCTCGCCATTGAGGTAAAAGAAAGGAGAAGAGGGAAAATGTGAGTAGTAACGCAAAAATTGTAAACAATCTCTCTGTGGTAAGAAACGTTTTCCCTACCAACTACGAGTAGACATCTACAAAAAATCTCAGGTTAGCCAAGGGCGCCTGATTGACTGACAAATCTACAAAAGGTCTCAGGTCAGCCAAAGGCGCCTGATCGACTGACAAATATACAAAAGGTCTCAGGTTAGCCAAGGTCTCCTGACTGACTGACAAATCTACAAAAGGTCTCAGGTCAGCCAAGGGCGCCTGATAGACTGACAAGTTTATAAAAGGTCCCAGGTTAGCCAACGGGGCTTGATTGACTGACAAATCTACAAAAGGTCTCAGGTCATCCAAAGGTGCCTGATCGACTGACAAATCTACAAAATGTCTCGGGTTAGCCAAAGGCACCTGATTGACTGAAAAATCCATAAAAGGTCTCAGGTCATCCAAAGGCGCCTAATAGACTGACAAGATTACAAAAGGTCTCAGGTTATCCAAGGGCGCCTGACTGACTGACAAATCTACAAAAGGTCTCAGGTCATCCAAAGGCTCCTGATGGACTGGCAAGACTACAAAAGGTCTTAGGGTAGCCAAAGGCGCTTGATAGACTGACAAATCCACAAAAGGTCTCAGGTCAGCAAAGGCTCCTGATAGACTGACAAATCTACAAAAGGTCTCAGGTCATCCAAAGGCGCCTGATAGACTGAAAAATCTACAAAAGGTCTCAGGTCAGCCAAATGCGCCTAATCGACTGATAATTCTACAATAGGTCTTAGATTACCCAATGTCGCTTGATTGACTGACAAATCTACAAAAGGTCTCAGGTCAACCAAAGGCGCCTGATCGATTGACAAATCTACAAAAGGTCTCAGGTTATCCAAGGGCGCCTGATTGACTGACGAGTCTACAAAAGGTCCCAGGTTAGCTAAGGGCGCCTGATTGACTGACAAATCTACAAAAGGTCTCAGGATAGCCAAAGGCACCTGATTGACTGACATATACAAAAGGTCTCGGGTCAACCAAATGCGCCTAATTGACAGACAAATCTACAAAAGGTCTCAGGACAGCCAAAGACGCCTGATTGATTGATAAAACTACAAAAGGTACCAGGTTAGCCAAAAATGTCTGACCGACTAACATCCAAGAATCGCCAAGGGTAATCAAGAAGAAAGGAAGAACAAACGCCCTTGAATGACACCCATCCCACCCGATACCTATTTAATAAAAGGAGGAGGAGTAGGCACTTTTCACCAATGACCGCCCACCCCAACACCCCAACAAATAAAAAGAAGGGTAGGCGTGTTTTTACCAACCTAACATACCATCCAATAACAAGAAAGGAGAATTATCCAAGGATAATAAAATACCAACAACAGAAACAATTAATCAAACACCACAATATCCCACAATCCAAAAAACAAACAAGCAAGTACAACACTTGAAAGACAAGTTCAAAAAATCAAACTAAAGGAAGAACCAAGGGCGAAGCGCTTCAAACAAATTAGAGCATGTCCAACTCTTGCCGCTTCTTCTCAAGCTCAACGCGAACTGTTGCTTCCGCAGTCTCAAACCGTAACACCTCGTCAGTGGCCACGCCAACATCAGCAAGTAACAGATCCAGCGCCTCGTTCTTGCTAGAAGTTGTCTCCGAGCACTTCTTCAACTTCCCCTCTGACTGAGAAATTTGACTCGTGAGCCGACCACGAGGGTCATTTTGACCCTTCACCTGTGCCAACAACTCCTCCAACCACGCTATCGGAAACTTAACATTAAGCTCGGACCGCACAGTAGTTTCCTAACCACGTAACATCGTTGCATCAACAGGATCATCCACTATGCGCGTAAGACGGTCTACGACTTCCAAAAGATTTCTAGTCATATAGCACAAAATGCGGATGTCCAAAAGACCCTCCTTCACCATATGACCACCACCACGCTCGATGATGTCCCTATAAGTGGGAGCATAATCAGTCGGAACCCAGAAGCCATGGACACAGGGTCTACCCCAGCATCGACGACGCTCACCACCAAAGGGAAACGAAATCGTGCATCGTCAGAGTCTTCTGACATAACGGGGATGGTTGGTATGTCAGAAGCAGGGGCATCAACTTTCTTCTCTAAAGGGGCAGAGAAGCTACCACCATCCATCTTAGCGCGTTTAGCAGGCCCATCACTGCTGGGGAGTACGCGCCGCACACCATCCCTGTCAGGCTTAACAGTTTCCTTGCGCTTTTTACCCATATCCTGGCGCCAATGACGATATGTCAACATAAGAAACTAGCGATAAGTAAACGCAAAAAAAAAGATAAGAGAGAGACCAACCTCAGGAATTGATGGCAGAATATCAGCGGCTTTAGAACGAGAAGTAGAGGAACTAGAGGACGACTCAGATCCACTAGAGGAGTCTGAAAAATGAGAAATGAGCACCATTGCAAAAACAACTCAGATTTATTAAAAAAAGGGAGAGTAGAGAGGGAGAATAATAAAAACGAAGACATGTATTAAATAGGAAGTCACCTGTAGGATCATTAATGGTTAATGCCACGTGGGACGAAGACCCACCGAAAACCGACCGGCTGGACCCAGATGGACTCATTGATTGCAGAACAACACTGGGAGACACCGGAGGTTCACCTCGTCAGCGGACGGTTTGGCCCGAAGGGGATGAATTGACGATACATGAAGGCGCGGAGATACCCAACCATCTCTTTTGGGAAGACTAACCCCCAGACTCCTCAACTGGTCTACAAATGAAGGGTTGGGTTGTTACTTGCACCCACGGGAGGTTGTGATGCGCTCCTCCGATGGCTCTGCTGAGGCTGCAAGGACGAGGTATTAGCAGAAGAACAAGGGCGCGGAACAGATGGTTGGGATTCCTCTCGCTTAGATTTCTTCCTTAGACTCCTCTCAGTCCAATCACATTCGGGCATGTTCAGATACTCTTCCATCACGTAAGAAGGGGGCTTCCACCCTAGGCGATTGGAAGGAGGAGCTCCCTAATAAGGTAATTACCTCCAATCATTTCATCAAAATAAGGGGGGAGGCGTAAAAATGGATAAAGAAAACACAAAGCAAAATAGACAAGTACCTATGGGGCTAAAGGGCTGGCAGACGATCTCACATCTATTCGCGGAGGCTTAAAATGCCCCTTTCTTCGGCTTCGCAGGCTCATGACCCTCAGGAGGAGCCCAAGAAGTCACTATGGGATCCAAAGGGCGACCTTTGTTGGCTGGAACAAGACGATGTTCAGCAGCCACAACATCATCAAGCTTAATTCGTCCTGATGGATGAAGCGCTTGGAGGTCCTGAACTGACAAATCACGAGGAGGAGACGATTCGCGCAAAAGAAAATTCAGGATTGGCGCCCCAGGAAATCATGGTACTCGTGGGACCTTTCAGTAACCGTTAAGGGACGAACGGGGATAGGTTGTTTGAATGAAAAATTGATTCCTCAATCGGACAGACGGGCCGCCCCTTTGAAAACATAACGGTTGAATCCAGCGATGACATCCCCAATATCAGAGATTTCCGAATGAGGAAACCTATGGGAAACCCCTTGGTCGAGCCCAACTTTCCGAGCTGCACAATCAGGGTTGTAATACATAGAAATGAACTTACCAGCATGGAAACCGTGGAGATAACCAGGCAGCACGGCCATTGCCGAGTCAAAATTTTCTTCTGACAAAAGTTTTGTCAAATCCAAATCCACATTAAAGGGTGCAGTGAAATTATAATGTGCCGGACCCGATCGACCGTCTTAGTAAGGAAACAGTTCAAAATCCTTAGCCACGTCCAAGTGCTTGCCGAGGTCGCTTTAGGTATTTTCCTCTTCAGGTTCCAAAGAGCCATCAGCGGGTAGTCGTAAACAACGGGAAGCCTCTTGACCGAACCATCATCTTTCTTAACATCTTCCTCACCATGAATCGATAACTCATTAGGATCGGGCGCGCATGGAGGAACATGCTCCCAATACCACGCTTGCATAAAAGAAGCAGGGATATATGTCTAAATCTTGTGGGATGAGTCTACCGTCTGAATATCTTGACAAAACAAATCCAGATGACGATACAATCCATCTAGGAACATTGGTACAAGCTGGAAAGAAACACCGCGGGATAGTAAGACTGCCATGGAAACGAGCTCGCCTTTAATAGTGTCCTGGGGATTGTATTCAAACACATCATGACAAAGCCAAAATAAGATAAAGCGGCTAGTTCCGCGCGGTGATAGGCACATTTTTGTGTCTTATATAATCTCAATTGTATATATTATTAGTGCTCGATTTTATATTTATTATGGCTTTTTACGTCCCTGTAGGTATTTTTGGAGAAATAAACTTTTGCGGCGAAATTGGCTAAAAAGTGGTTTTTGCGCTCGTGGGAAAAAATTACTATACGGACTCTCACTTTGGATAAGGGGTAACCTAATTACTAAGGGGTGACCCATTTCCAGGCATCTGCTAAAGGGAGACCGGAACTGGATAAGGGGGAGGTCATCTTCAAAGTTCAAATTAAGGAAAATGGCGGGAAAATTTGGCATCAGTCTGCATGGTTTTAGATTTGAATTTTCGGACAGTTTCAAAGAGATTCAATGGCCGAAATCGGTTTGTATGGACTGTAGAAGACCTTACAAGCCCAGTACAATCAATTGGACCCGGCCAATTGGGCTGGAATGGCCGAGAGAGGGTTTCAAAGTCTCAACAGAGAGACGTGTTCTGTTTCGAGTTTAGAAGATTTTTGAGAGATTTCTGGAGGACTTTGACGCTGGATTAACATGTACATGGTCCTATTCAATTCTAAGGAAGAGTTTGGTAGCTATTATATAGCTAACAGCACGTGAAAAAACTAAACAGAACTGATTATCGTTTCAAACGCAGAGAAGAAAAAGTGGAGATTTCATCGGGATTTGATGACCCTGTTGAGTTATAAAAAGGTTGGGTCGAGTCATAAGAAAGTTTTTAGAAACCTTGAGGAGAGAATTTAGAGTCCAGGAGAGCCGAGGAGAAGCGATTACAGAGAAGACAGTGCTGCTGCTGCTGTTGCCATTGAAGAGCTTCAAGAACACGAAGAACAGACTCGCAGAGTCAGTCGTTCTTTAACAGTCTTAAACAGCAGTATCCGTGTTCTTCATTACATCAGTACCGAAGTGTCGTTCTTCAACAGTGCAAACAGCGAACTCCCTGTGTCATTTTTATACAGCACTTTTGTTGTATCGATAATTTTCAGCACTTACCCTTTTGTAACAGTGACGCTGTAACACTATTACAGCGTTACAAACTTCAATTATCAATTATTTTCATCAATAAAAACACTTATTTAGCCATGGATACATCTTGTGAGTGTGTTTTTGGGATGAGGAGATAAACCCATTAGCCAAGGCGACGGAGGAAGCCATTGTTCCACATTAATTGGTATAATTCTAATTTTACTATTTATTTGCAATATTATTATTGGATTATTTGCATGGAATTGGAATTGAAATAATAGTTTTTATTGAATAGTTGTGAATTAATTTGATGAAGCATGCTGGGTTTTAAAAACTTTTGATGTTTTATACTCTTTGATTACAACTATTACTTCAAAAATATATTTGAGGCAAATATTAGAATTATTTTTAAAGATAGAATTACATGAATATTATTTAGAGTTTACTATTTATTTGGTCAATGGTGGAATCCTAGTCTTGGTATTTTTCTCTAAAGCTTTGAATTATTTATTTGCTTGTTTAATTTAAATTTGAAAATTGTTTCCTTCACAAGTCTGAAAAGACCCTTTTTACCACTACAACTACAATCACTTTTGAAATACCATCACGCGGGGGGTTTTCTCATTTCGCTTAGGAGGAAGAACTTTCTCATCAACTATGCATGAAGACCAGTACTTCAGCCAAAGAGGAAAAGAAGCACGACGATTGGTTTTAACGACCATTTCAAAATCAGCTTATGTTGGAGTCGATGAGCCATGAATCACCTCATAGGCACGGATAGATCCAGATAGTAGTCGCTCGCCTGTTGAAAGCAATGAAGGAACCTTTTTTATCTGCAACCCATTTAGCCTTCCCCTTCACAACGGACGAAGTCCCCCCTTTCCCGTCTAAGCCGACAGCCTTCTTGGTATCACTTTTCCTCTGCGGCACCTGGTCTTTGTTCACGACGTGAATCATCCTTACATTTCAGCAAATAAGTGCACAACTTTTTATCCTCATCATCCATCACTCCATAGAAGGCCGCCTCATCGTATGAATGACTACCCTCGAGTGGTAGCCCGGTGAGGGCGACTACATCCTCTAAAACAATGGTTGCTTCCCCCCATGCGGTAAAAAGGGTATGAACGGGGAAAGACCAGCGACAAAATAGCCATGTTAGGTCAGGTATACACCTCTTCACTTCCCGTTTAAGAGACGAGTTTATAGCTTCATTAATACCCGCTTTACGAAGAACATACGCGTGACTGGGATTTGAGCGTATACGGGACTCCCAGTGTGTCCATACTGGATGAGTCTTTGATCTAGATCGAATATCGATAAGCGGAAGATCATAGTCACCATGATGAATGGCCATCCGCGGCACCGTTTTGAACGCAAAGGCGTCCATAGTCTCTGACTCGGGTCGCAAGAGCCATCCATGGGCGGAAGGATAAGGTAATACATGAGGGTTTAGAAAGCAAGGAACTAAGATATCTTCAAGGGGGAAAACACGCTTACCTCCACGAATTTCTCTAAGTCTCAACACGCGTTTCAGAGCAGGCCCGCTCGTAAACTCCGCGATCGAGTATGATCTACCATCCGCCGGGATGGGTAAGAGAATCTCGTCTTGATCCGAGTATTCAGTCTCCTCGAAACCTGCGTTCATGGTTTCCTAAGAATCACTGGACTCGTCGGACGAACTACTGGTAGAATTTCTAGACATGGAGAGCGTAAGGTATGTTCAAAATAAAGAAACAAGGAAGAGAGATGAAGGGGAAACAAACTGATGCCCTTATATATAGAGAATCTTAGGGAATGAATGTGGCAGTTATGCAGAGGGAATGGTAACCGACGGAAACCGAAACGTCTCCCATGATCGTGGAGTTAAGGGGAAAGAAAATCCTCATTTCAACTGTCTGTAAAAAGAGAGGCGCCCAAGAAAGATTTTTATGACTATTGGGTCATTCATCAATTGACCAATAGTCATGGTACTAATGTTGATACATGAAAAATATTACCCCTTAGCCAGGCTAATGTGTCCTCAAAAGGGAGGCAAACCCAACATGAGACATGAGGACTAAAGCCCAAGCCCGCCAAGAAAGTGTCCATTAGACGGAAAGGACAAGGGAAGAATTAATAGGAAAGAATAAGGTCTTATTAGAGAAGGAATGGCATTAGTAGTAATTAAAGAAGTCTAGGACTCATGGCATGATGTCATAAAAGGAAGGGGATTTTGGAAAGTCTATATAAAGAAGGACAAAGTACAATGGAAGAACAACTCTCTCTTTTACTATTCTTGGTAAAGTGAGGTCATTTGGCTAATTAGGACGGGTAGAACCTCAAACCTAAATTCACTCCTCAACAATCACAACTATTAACTCCGTTGGAGGATCTCTATCGTCACAAGATCGACTAGATCTTGCTAATACTCTTACTGATACCCAATGAAAAACATTGTGCAAATGCTTAAAACTTCGAGTAATGATTCGAAGCTTTCTCGTAAATCGATACTTGATATAGGGGCTTCACGACATATGACAGGATGTGAAGCATTTTTATATAAGACTCATGAGATAGGTTCTTTTTTCCGTAAAGCTTCTGAACGACACATACTCTCATGCTTCATGCGAAGGCACTGCGGTGTTTGAAAACAATACGCAATTATTCTGTGTTTTATTCGTTTCTGATCTCCACTATAACTTGATTTCTTTAGCATGTTTAATTAAACATTTGAGATGTAATTTCACTTTGACTCATAAATTATATGTGATAAAGGATTGCACAAGAAGGACTGTGATTCTCATAAACTATATATTATCAAAAAACTCATTACTGCAAATCGAGTATCTGCTGGAGAAGATTATTGTTTATGGCATAGACGTTTAGGTCATGCGTCTAATAAGGTTGTTGCTTTACTTTCGGGTATGAATAAAGTTGATTGTTAGAAATTTCTTAATGAACCGAGTGATATTTGCTTCCATACTACTTTTCCGGTTAGTGAGAAAATAAAGCTGCTGAATTCTTCAATTTAGTTCATTGTGATGTGATATTGTCAAAGCAATAGACCCCGGCTCCTCCAATCCTCACTCGTCAACGTCCTCGGGTACGTGTTATCCCATAACTAAATATGTGTCTTGTACAAATTTTTCTGCTAATCATACTCATTTTTTTGGTGGCGATCACTACTCTTAAAGAACCTACCTGTTTATGCTGAAGTTGTTCGCCTTCCATGTTGGCGTGTAACTATGCCTAAGAAAATTGATGCTCTTGATAAGAATGACATGTTATTTATTACAGATTTTCCGCCAGAGAAAAAAGCTATTGGATGCAAATGGGTTTACAAAATTATAATTTTGATAGTAGTGTAGAGTGGTATAAGGCTCGCTTGGTTGTTCTTGGTAATAGACAAGTTGAAGAGGTGGATTATCATGAAACTTTTCTCCCGTAGAAAAAATGGTTTATGTTAAAACATTTTTAGCAGTCGTAGTTTCTCGTGATTGAGAGTTACATCGAATGGATGTTCACAATGTCTTTCTACATGGGGATCTTGATGAGGAAGTATATATGTAATTTCCTCCCGGATATTCAATTAATTCTCGAGGTAAAATGTGTCGACTACATAAATCTCTGTATGGCGTTCGTCAAGCTTCTCGTAATTGGTTTGCTAAGCTTGCAAGTTCAAACCCATGTCGCCGTACTTTGAGGTCCATGCCGGGAGCTGACCCTTTTTCACAAACAATAAAAGAAGACGCTCCCTTTCTTGGACCAAGCAAAGTCCCTCTTATCCGGATGCCGTCCTCATGGTATAAAATTAGCAACTAATTACTTGTTGTACGCTCTATCCTGCCAAGAAACTTTAATTTCTCAGCTTAGAAGTTATAAGACCGTGACAACAATTTTAGCTTCCTCCTTGGCTGGTCTTCACAACCAAAGACAGATGACGATAGATTCTCTGCATACGGTATTTATTAGATTAATCTTTAAATCACCGTTCTAGACCACACATGACACCGCAGGATCCTATCTAGCTTTCCATCCTCGATCAAAAATAAATAAAAATGTAGCTTCAATTCTCAAATAATCAATTAAATTATAACAACACCAACTGATGAAAAAAAAGTTATTACGACATTGTACAACTGAACTAAGTATGATATGGGTAACCAAGTCTAACACGGGTGTATTAAATTAGGATTTATATGGATATTTAACAATCCTAAAAACTATTAGGTATTCAATTAGGATATGTAAGGAATCATTAAATATCCATGATATTTAATTAGGATTGTCTTAGATTCCACAAATATCCTACGTATTCAATTTATTTAAGATTTCTTAGGATAGTTAAGGGACAGGATATATATCTTAATCCAAACCACAAGAGTTTCATGGATTCTTATGGACAATTTTTTTAATCACAAAATGCTTGTTTTTCCACCACCACCACTACAAACCACCACCACCACCACCAACCAACACCAGCACAACCACCACCGCCAACCATCACCGCCACACACCAACCACCACTGACCACCTCTGCCACCACCAACCATCACCGCCACCACTACACCACGCACACCAATCACCACCGCCCATCACCACCTCCACCCACCACCTCAACTTTTGGATTTTCTTTTCTTCTAGGCAATCATGATGATCCTGGTTTTTCAAATATATTACTAACTTCTCCTAGGGTTATCCAGTATAATCCAGAATCATATCTACAAAAATATTAAAGATTCTTTAAGAAACATTATAAATTTACTAGATTCGGGCAAAATTAATATCTAATTTTATCTAGATAAATCCTGATCCAATACACCCTGTAAGGCAAACCAAGTCAACCAAAAGTTTAAACAAGTAGCATCATAAGCTGCAATTCGTATAGTATAGGCACAATGCCGACTTCCTTCCGACCATTTCCTTCGCATTGAAGTATTCATATTCTTTTCACACAACATTTTATATTTGCGTGTGCAAACATTTCAAAAACCGTTGGAAGTTTTCTGCGAGTTTTTTCCATTGACTGGGTCGCAATCCCATCCCATTTCCTACGATGCAAGGTGGGAAACAAAGAATAGACCAAAACTTTATCAGTTTACAGTAATAACCTTACCAAATACCCATATTGACCATAACACTCATTTATGGTTTACAAAAGGGTACCCGATAGTCTTTTACATTTTGACAGAATCCTCCGTCTTAGTTTTTCTTATAAGTATCTTGCATGAATCTTTGTATGAAACCGTTATATTCCATCAACAATTTCTCTCCTTTCATTTTCACGTAGAAAAACATGATTGCAGGTTCAGTTCTAATATGGAGTTTCTCAATAATTTCTCTAACTTTATACTCAATTTTTCAACTTCTCAAGATAATCATTTGTAAATATACACCTTCATCATTATCACCGTGGAGAAGTTTTCGATCAAGGGTTTCCGTTCTTCCAATGGGAATTACGTTATTAGCTTGCAAAGATCAAACTGGTTTGACTGAAAAGAAGGAGACCTTTTTAAGTCTTAATGATAAATACCCTGCAGAGAAATTGTACACTGAAGAAAAAGAAGAAGAATCAATGAAGATGAATTGTAATAAGTCGATACTGCGGAAAAAGAAAGCCCTAAAATTGGTAATACCTGAAATAAGTCTGCGTGAAATGCGTAAAGAAGAATATCAGAATGAATTTGAGATTCAAGGAGGAGATTATTGTTTAGCGAGTAGAAGAGGAAGAAGAGAAATCATGGAAGATGGTTATGGAGTAATTAATGATATAATGGGAGATCCTAAACAGGTAATTCACAACATTGATACTTAATTTTCTTTGCACTTCACATAGGAATTTTCTAAGTTGTCCGAAATGCATCTTTTTCCATCCCGATTCTTTGAAGAAACGTTACGTGTACTTCGTTTTTTTTATATGTATTTCCAGAAAGTCGTATACGTACGTAAACATGTATAGAATAGTTCATGAAATCTTTTCGATTGATTTGGTTTGGAAAAGTCGTTCTTGGGAATATTTAATCTCTAAAATGTACGTGAGTTGTCTAAGACTGTGTCTACGAGTATATTTTTGTAGCGAGTTCGGCACCATTAGAGTAAAATAAGTTTTGGACATTGACTAAGTATTTGTTCTTAACTCTACGGCGAACATTTTTTGTTTTTGCCAATGTTCGTGAAGGTAATATTTACAACTGCTGAATAACAATTCCTGGGATTGTACTAGGCGTTTTTTGGGGTATTTGATGGACATGGAGGTCGTGCAGCAATGGAATATGTTGTGGAAAACTTGGGAAAGAATATTGTTTCTGCTCTCGGAGAAGTCGTCCAGAATGGAGAAGATGGACAATTAGAGAATGCGATTAAAGAAGGTTACACGCTAACCGATAAAGATTTTCTTCGTCAGGTATGCAAGAGTTTTGATTCTCTATATGCAGGGTGTCTTATGGATTAGTTACATCTTCATGTATCATTCGGACATATTAGCAACGGTTTTTCTACTAAGTCATTGTCTAATAGTTTTCCGTTTAGAACAAATATCTGTAGGCTGACTGTAGTGGTGTAGGATAAGCTAAATGTAGTGGTGTATGATAAAACGTTATCCTACACCACTGCTTTTAGCTTATCCTAGCAGTCCACGGATACCTTTTTGGTTAGACTGACATATGTTCACAGTTTAATGTAAGCAATGTCTCATTTGTTAACTTTCATTAATAGGATGTGAGCAGTGGAGCATGTGCAGCTACTGCGCTACTGAAGAATGGAGAATTATATGTAGCAAATGCAGGTGATTGTAGAGTAGTTTTGAGTAGAAATGGAGTAGCTCATGCCTTAACAAGTGATCACCATGTTAATAGAGAAGATGAACGTTTTCGAATCCAAAATTCTGTAAGCTTTTCTCATCCACATTAAAAAAAACTCCATTGAACATTATATTCGTTAATCATGTTCACTTACATTTTTGACACAAAATTTTCATTTCAGGGTGGTAATTTGAGTTATCGAAACGGAGTATGGAGAGTTCAAGGGTCACTGGCTGTTACTAGAGCAATCGGAGATGTGCATTTGAAGGAATGGGTCATTTCCGAGCCAGAGATTGAGAAAATTAGGTTGACAACGGATTGTGAATTCTTAATTATTGCCACGGATGGGTTGTGGGAAAAGGTAATTAAATTAATCATAAGTGAAAACCATTTGAACTTTCAGTCATGAGACATGCTGTTGAAAAATAGGGTGGTGGTGACACATAATCATTGACATAATCGTTAAGGAATCATGCAGGTTGGTAATCAAGAAGCAGTCGACTTGATCTCTAGGGAGAACCGGTCTATACAGTCATGCAAAAAGCTTATACAATTATCATCAAGTAGAGGTGGCAGAGATGATATAACTGTTATGGTCGTTGATCTTCAAACTTTTAAAATACTTTGACTGAGTAATGCAGCTAAGAAGAATAAACAATCACGCCGAGTGTTGGCATGCGCATCTGCTTTTTAAGGGAGATGTTTCCTGCAGCACCCTTGTCAAAAAATGTGACACATTCAAACTCGCTGACAAATATGACATGAGTTCCCCTACGTGCTAGCACTTCTCATCACCGCATATGGATTTTGTGGACTTCTTGGAGATTTTGTGGACAACATCAGATTCAAAAGTTTAATTTAGCTAGGATGTCATACTAGATCTTTTTTATCCATATTTTTTCATTTAATTAAATCTAACAATATAGCATTTTTTAATTACTAGATCCCATGGGATATAGAAGAGTTACAGTTTTCTTGTTAGTCTGAGGCAGAATTGATTCAAAAGGTGATGTTGTAATGTTCTTGAAGGTTGTGGCCTGGGCACATAATAATACTTCAACTCATTCTTTATTATTAGGGTGTTTTACGTACGGAGTGGTTAATACAGTCTAGTGTCATAAGCTGTAAGTGTTATCCGTGTTTTTAGTGTGTTTTTTTTTTAACAAAACAAACAAACACATTATCATCGATGGTCATCATCATTTGGTTGGTTTCCTTGAGAAGTCGGAGGGAAACCACCTGATGATTTAAATCATTACAATTTGTTAATAAATTGAACAACATAAATAAGTTCTCTCCTTTCCAATCCTGGGACCTTTCAGCATTAGTACAGATTCTCGCCAAGTTATAAGCTTGAGGCGCATCATTCGCTGTAATTAGATTTAGTTTTCCTAACTCAAAGGAAATATCTTTCATGTGCTCAGGGTCCCTTTGAAGGCTGTCGTGGTAGCTGAGAGAGAATCTAGTCCTCATTTTTCTTTCATAGTTTAACTTGATTCAATTGAGGAAGTCTATATTGTTGCTTTCAAAGTCTACTCTTCCTCGATACGCTTCAGCAACCCAGTTAAAGACCTCCACTAATCCCTTCTTCAAAAGATCTCTGTGATTCATTGTTCCTCCATAAATTCCTTTGGCTCTGGTACACTTTCCTGCAAAATCAATCATAAGAAGGCCTACTGCTTTGTTGTCAGTATCCTCCTCATGAACATAAGTAAAGATTCTAGTTCCCACGCATAATACACCAGTGCCAGTACTTTCCCTATCTATCAAAATGTTGGAGTCTGTAGTACCATTGTAAAAAGGGTCCGACAGAATATGAGTCTTTTTGTAATTTACTCTAACATAACTACTTATAAACTGAGAAATAATTTTGGCAGTGTGGCTAGCGCACACAAGTATTTTTTTGAATACCCAGTCGCATCTAGCTTTCCAGATATGCCAACAAACAGTGGCACATAGCTCCGGAATTTATGTTTGTAAAAAGCATATGACAGCCATCTGTCCAACGACTCATCCAATCATGGAAATTATTGTAACCTCCCAAGACATAGCTGATGTTAAAGTTTAGAGCTCCCCAAACTCTGTGTGAAAAATTACATTCCATAAATAAGTGTGATATAGACTCCTCTTTGTTATTGCATATCTTACAAATCGGGTCTATGTAATGAAGAGCGCTAGCAACCCTTTTGCTAGTAGGCAATATATTATGCAACATTTCCATATGAATAGTTGAATGCAAGGGATTGTATCAAGATTCCATACTTGTCCCCAGTCTCCACAAGGAATAGAATTGATGTATTTTTCCCTGATTTTCTCTTTGTACAGAGACTTTACGGTGAATTTACCATCCCTTGAAAGACTCCAGACAATTTTATCCTCAACAAGCATATTAAGGGAGATACTCTTGATAGTTAAACCAGTTTCATGATCAAAAAGCGAATCAATAAGATGATGGTCCCAATCTCCAGAAGCACTAACTAATTGATTGACTTTTCGAACGTGATCAGGACAATTTATTGGTTTAGGAATTGATTGGTTAATACCATGGATCCAAATATGCTCCCATATATTAACCAACTTTCCATTCCCAATCTTCCAGTAGCTAAATTTCTGAATGTTTGCAACACCAGAAAGGATGCCCTTCCAAATCCAAGAATCGGTCAAATTTGGCTTAGTATCAATAGTAAGGATGTTACTTTTTTCAAAGTATCTAGCCTTCATTACGGCAGACAAAATAGTATCAGGTTCGGTCAAAAGTCTCCAACCAGCTTTAGAAATCATAACATTATTGAAAATCTCAGTATTTTTAAAACCCAACCCTCCCAACTCTTGAGGCTTGCAAATAGAAATCTAAGACTTTATGAAAAAACCTTTTGGATTTTCAATATCCTTACCTCAAAAGAAGTTTCTTTGGACTCTGTCAAGATCTTCACATGTTTTCTTAGGTAATTTGAAACAATTCATTTGAAAATTGCTCGTAGAGGAGGTTACAGAACGAATGAGAACAGATTTGCCAGATGGAGCAAAGGTTTTAATCTTCCCTCCAGCTAGCTTCGCCTTAAGCTTATCGATCGTTAGTTTAAAGCTAAGAATTTTTCTTTTGTTGGTAAAAAGGGTGAGCCAAGATATTTACCATTAATATCAATATCCTTGACACCCAGGATGTTACTTATGTTATCTTTAATCATAGGATCGGTGTTGTTACTGAAAAACACACCGGATTTATTGAAGTTTATCATTTGCCCAGAAGAAGCACTAAACTTTTGAAAAAGTTCCACCAAGTTTCTACTATCAGATTTGGAAGCTTTGCAAAATACCATACAATCATCTGCAAATAGCAGATGACTGATGGGTGGAGCGTTTTTGCACACTTTTATGCCAGAGATAAGACCTTTAGCTTCAGCTTCAGAGATAGACCTAGAGAGAGATTCCATGCATATAATAAAAAGATAAGGGTATAGAGGGTCCCCTTGTCTTAGTCCCCTAGATGGTTTAAAGAAATCTCCAGGAATCCCATCGATAAGCACAACCATACTGGTGGTGGAAATGCATTTATTTGTAAGGTTGCACCAAACTTTTGAAAATCCCATTTTTAGCAAGATAGCCAAAAGGAATTCACAATCAACCCTATCAAAGGATTTCACCATGTCAATTTTGATTCCTATTCCACCTTTTCTTCTTCTCATGTTATGAATAACCTCATGGGCTATAGTAATATTATCAGATATCTGCCTTCCAGAGATGAAGGCAGATTGATAAGGATAAATGATGTTTGGTAGTAAATGTTTCATTCTACTAGCAAGAAGTTTAGAAATCACCTTATACGTGGTATTGCACAGGGAAATGGGTCTGAAATCCAATGGAGAAGACGGAATTTCCACCTTAGGAATCAGCGAGAGAAAGGTAGCATTCATTTCCTTTAAAATGAAGCCACAGGTGAAAAAGTATTGCACCATCCGGGTGATGTCAGCCCCTACAATTTTCCAATTTGCCTGGAAGAAATTAGGGGGGAACCCGTTTGGTCCTGGGGCTTTGCCACCCTCCATGGAAAATAAAATGTTTTTCACCTCTTGAGTAGAAGGGATATCAACAAGATTTATATTGTCAGTGTCCGAAAACACCTTGGGGATTGAATCCAGGATTTAAGAATCACTAAGAGTACCTTCTTTAGTAGCCATGCCCTTGAAATGATCAGTGAATCATGCAATAATACTAGCCTTATCAGTGATCCAATTTCCATTTGTGTCTTTGAAAGTCTGAATTCTGTTTCTCCTAATTATGCATTTTGCAGAGTCATGGAAATATCTAGTGTTTTTGTCTCCCAGTTTGATTATTTTGTCTCTACTTTTGATTTTCCAAAACTTTTCCTCCACATTATACCAATAGGATATTTCCTTGTTGGCATTGGATATTGATTCAACTCGGTACAAGTTAAAATTATGTTTCGATATCCATTCCAATTTCTTTTTTGAGGTATCTCTGTTATTTCTAATATTCCCATAGACTTATTTGTTCCATAACCTCATTATAATTATTATGCACTTTAGCTTATTGGCTATAACATAAGCAGTAGACCCAGCACATTGGTTTTGCCAACAATCTCTAATGATCTCTTTATAGTCCTTGTGTTCAAGCCAAGGACCAAAGAATTTAAACGGAATTTGGCCAGTATTCCAAGTGGGGTTGGAGTCAATATAGATTGGATTGTGATCAGATCCAACCGCTAAAAGACTAGAAATTTTTGAATTAGGAAACATAGATATCCAGTCATTGTTGGCCATGCCCCTGTCCAACCTTTCTTCAGTAAGTTCCACACCCATTCTCTTGTTGGTCCATGTGAAAGGACAACCAGAACAACCAATATCAGTAAAGCCTAAATAATTAATTTCTCACCAAATGTTAACGCTTCGCTCTGGTCAATAGGGTGTTTACTGAACTTTTCAAAGTCATGGAGAACCACATTCATGTCTCCAATGACAAGCCAAGGTAGATCGGAGGTAATACAAATTTCCTCTAACATTTCCCAAGATTCTAATTTTGATTCTTTATAAGGACTTCCATAAAATCCAGTAAAGAGCCGCTGATTGTCAGAATTGGGGTTTATCACAGCATTGATTTGATTATTACTAGAGGATATGATTTTGATTTTCAGGGAATCCTTCCAAACAAGAACCATACCACCAGTTGTTCCCTTTTTCCCGTTGGGATTGACACACCAATAGTTAGATACATTAAGCTTCCTCATGATTATGCTAAGATTATTCTCATGTTGTTTGGTTTCAGAAATAAATAAAATGTCAGGGTTCTTTTTATTCAGGATATCATTGAGGCAATTTTGAGTGAGATCTTGGCCAAGGCCTTGACAGTTCCAAGTTAAGGCAGTAAAAAACTCCCACAAATAAGAGATAGTTGGATAAATAAACAAAGTGATTAAATATCCTAACGAGTAATTGTTAAGGTTAACAGGGCTAAAACCATAGCAGGGCAACAATCGTATTTTATGAACAATAAGATTTAAGTAAATCCTCTTTAATCAAATTAACAAGCAACAATTTATGGGATTTAGGATTCACAAAACAAGAAGGAAATTGGCGGATTAAAGGAGAGCATACGGTGAATTGGTGTTATTCAATAAACATTGTCAGATTTTCTATGCAATCACAATTTAACAGCCTTTCTATAAACCATCCAATAAGCAAAAGTGAAAGAAATTTAGATTTGGGGATCAGGGGTACCTCATTTTAAATCCATAAACCAATGTTGTTTAAATAAAAATCCATTGAACCAGCCTCTGTATTGCTTTCCTTATCATTCTTGTGGGTATCAATATGAAAATTACCATCATTTATTCCCTGGAGTTTTCTTTTCTTCCAATTGAAGATAAATGTGAAAGATTACAGTGACAATACCAAGTAACGGCTGACGGGTAAACACTTGTGAGGAAAAAATAGAGAGGAGAGGTTAAATTATGGGAAAAATTAAAAAACTTAGATCTAAAAATTGACATGGAACCTAAGATCAAAATCAGCCTATCAATAATGGCTAAGAAGCAAATTAGAAGAATAAAGAGGACCGAAAAAGAATTGAGAACCAATTAAAAAATAGGTTACAGATATAAAATCAGACGATGCAATTTTATAGAAGAGAAAACTGATGAATCAACTGAAAAAAAAATAAAAATAGCACAAGATTAAATATGGAAATAAAGAAGATTGAGATGAGACAAAAGGGTAGGAAAAGAGTCTTCTTTTCGATTGATTGGATCAGGACATAGAGTCCTTAACAATCACGACAAATGGATCTTTGAGGAAAATTGTAGATTAGAGGCTTTGTAACCGATAAAAAGTAGACAAATCTTGAGGTCTTTCAAAAGGAGGAAATCTGTGCCTGTGTCTTTGGGGTTTTTTTTTGTCTGTATCTTAGTATCTTGGTGTCTTAGGGGGCTCATGAAATTATAGATCTCAGTCTAGGGAATTTGAATATGCTAATAGATTGCTGTTATGGAGGTTTCTGAAACTAGATTTGGAAAAGGGTTTATTCAACATACATTTGTGAGAATTAATGGTGATTTTCGACTATCACCGCCGTCGCCGACGGTGGATACTGGTAACTTTTTTGGTGATTAAGACAGAATAATGGTGTTTACTGGTAACTACACGGAGGTTTTAGTGGTGGCAAAAAATCGCCCAAACAAAGAGAGAGGAGAGAGGGAGTGACCCATTGAGTTCCAGGCTCGGATTTGTGTTTTTAGAGTTATGGGAAGCTCTTATTGCGAAAACGTTTCCCCCCCCCCCCCCCCCCC
>NC_039362.1:160662330-160715274 GCF_003573695.1 Papaver somniferum | reverse complement strand
CCCCCCCCCCCCACCCGCCTATCTTCCCCCAACCTTCCTCACACTCGCAGACCAATTTTTAGTGGCCCCCAGTTTTCTCTAAAGATCGACCCAAGGTAAAATATAAGGTGTGAATTGTTGCCACCTATTAGGGGATTTGGATGAGGGCAAAAGTTAGGGGGTGTCGAGCATTTCTGCTCGTATTATTTTCAGCATTGGTATTTATCTTAGCCGTCAGGGCACTTTCTCTTGTATCGGTTGACAGCCTGTTTGTGTACGATATTATCTTATACAGTGATTGTATCATCGCTTTCATTTTTATCAGATTGTATTCAAGATCTGTGACCCGTTCCCTACCATTTTTTTGTGGAATCAGAGCCAATCTGGGCCTGATAACCTTTTTGTTTTTCCTTCTTCGTTTCCGCCATTGTTTGTATTTTTCTTCACTTCTGATTCATTATGGAATCAAATGTCTCTAATTTTCCTTGAAATACAATCGCAGATATCATTCATGTTAAGCTTTAAGATGATAACTTCAGGACTTAGATGGATCTTTACCTTGTCCTGTCAGATACATCTATACTAAAGTTGTTGGTGATATTATTGATAATATCAATCCGGATTATATTCACTGGAATAATGAGTATCAAATATTGCCTTTTTGAATATAATATACGACCCCAGAAAGTCTGATCTCTTATATAGCTGGTCCAACAACATCATATGCTTTGTGGATAGCCACCGAATAGAGGTTTTCTACCACTTCTATAACTCATATTATATAGCTGGTCCAACAATTATGTACCAAGCTCTCTAATCTCAAACAAGGAAACTCTCCTATTATCTCCTTCTCAATAATATCAAGAAAATCATCGGTTCGCTCTTTACTGTTGGATATATCATTCATGATAATGAAATTCTTCTCAATGGTCTAAACACTAGTTTTAATTCATTTTCCACATCAATTAGAGTACGTAATCCACCAGTAACTATATGAGAATTACAAAATCTTTTGATTAGTGAGGAGATTGTTTTACAGGAAAGATTTAAGTCTGTTGTTATCTTATCCTGCTTTTTGACCTAACAAACCTTTATTCAATTCCAAAATATCGCATCATCCTCTTAATCCTTATTATCATAAAAGATTTTCATCTTCATATCGACCAGAACCGCCTATGCCATCCTTTCTACCAACAACTTCATCTTCTTTTTGTTTTCCAATGAAGAATGCTTCCACAAACCCGCTTCAGACATTTTCTTCTACTTCTACAATTTGTCAGATTTTCTTTGAAGCTGGTCACTCAGCTATTGAGTGCAATCAGAGGGTGAATTTCTTATACCAAGGAAGACCTATGCCTCAAAATATGCATGTTATGATGATTACTGTTGATATCTTAAGAGAAAATCCGCGGTTTGCTAACTTTTGTGCAACAAACCACATCATTACAGATGCTTCTGATCTCACATATTTCCAGTTTTACTATGGTAATGAGCAGATCACAACTTCTAACTAATGGTGAAGGTATGAAAATCTCCAACATTGGTAATACTTCTAAGTTTTTGTTGTATAATTCTGTAACTTTACCTGGAATTCTGCATGCTCCTTCTGCTTCTCACAAGATATTTTCAGTACATAAGTTCACTAGTGATAATCATTGCAATATAACTTTTGAGGTGAAGTCTTCTATGTGAAAGATCTCAACTCTGGGAAGAAAATTTTTCAAAGGAGGAGTAAATGTGGTTCATATCCTATGCATTTGGCTGCTACTGCTATTGCAACATCAACTACTCTGCTTCTCTAAATACTTTATCAAGACCCACTCATTACTCAGCTATTTAGGTATCTCCTAGTCTTCTTCATATGCACATAGAACGTCCATTATTTCAGTCCTTACAAAGAATAAGTCATCTTCTTGATGTTGACATTGCAAAGAGCCTAATTAATTGTGGTTATTGTCAGTTATAAAGGTCCCACAAATTACCATTTTTATGCCTACTTTTTTACCTAACAAACCATTGCAGCTTCTGCATATGGATTTGTGGGGGCCTAGTATTGTAACTTCTAAAAGTGGTTTTAATTACTATCATAACATCATAGATAACTTTAACAAATATTGGATCTTTCCGTTAACATTAAAAAAAATTAGACTTTGCAGCTACTTTTGTTGATTTCAAACTCAAGTTGAAAATCCTTTTGATCTCAGAAGTAAGACAATTAGGACAGGTGGAAGTGGTGAATTCATCAATAGAGAACTTGGACTCTTTATTATCTTCTAGTAGTATACTACATCAATACACATATCCACATACTTCTGAACAAAATGGAGCAGCTAAATCTAAACATAAACACCTAGTTGGCCTTGGCAAGGGCTTCTAGTTGAGTCTAATCTAGATGATTCCTTCTGGGTTGATGCATTTCAAATATCAAATTATTTGATAAACAGATTTCCAATTGTTTTTATATCTTTTATATCTCCCCATGGGAAACTGTATGAAGCAGTCCCAAATTACAAAAGTCTTAAGGTTTTTGGATGTGCATGCTACCCATGGCTGAAACCTTACACTCAAATAAATTGGAACCTAGAAACAAGCTGTGTATTTTTCTAGGATATGCTGCATCACAGAAAGGATACAAATATCTTGATTCATATTATAGATGAGTTTATATCTCCATACATGTTACTTTTGATGAATCTCACTTTCTAGCTCTTGCCTGCAAACTTTTTAAAGTTTCCAATACAAGTACAACATCTTATCTATTTTATTCTTGTATTTCCCTTTATTATTGAGTTTCTCCAGTATTTGATACTTCTGATCCTGTTTCCGATATCCTTCTATCTGATAATGCATGCATTGCTAATGTTGTTGCTCGACTATGTTTAGCATCCCCTGCTCCAATTGTATCTTTTAGTTCCAACACTGTTGATACTTGTGCTTATTCCACAAGCGTTGTTTCTGCACCAACAATTACCAATGCTCACCAAATTGTGACAAGGGAAAAAAATGGTATTATTAGACGTAAAACTAATTTCACCACCAAGCATCTCATTGCTTCAACTCTTATGTTCATATTACACCAGCAGTTCCTAGTTCTTATACTTAATCTTGTAAGCATCCAAAGTGGATCACTGTAATGCAATCTGAACGTCAAGCACTCAAAGATGCAAATACTTAGAGTTATGTCCTTCCCTCTTCAGGTCAAAACATCGTTAGGTGTAAATGGGTTTTCAAATTGAAGCACAATCCAGATGGCACTACAAAGAGATATCAGGCAAAGTTAGTTGCAAAAGGGTATCACTAGCATGAAGGTCTTAACTACATAGAAACTTTTACTCCAGTTGCAAAAGACTAAAACTATCATATTGATACTTTCTATTGTAGTGCATAATGATTGGATGGTCAAGCAACTTGATGTCAGCAATGATTTCTTTCATGATGACCTACAAAAGATCGTTTTCACGCCTCAACCTCCAGGTTTTCATGATAAATCCAGACCAAATTATGTTTGTCAGCAACACAAATCTATTTAAGCAGTCGTCTAGAACTTGGTATGAAAAACTAATGGACTCACTCATTGCTCTTGGATTTCAAACATCTCAGGCTGATACTTTATTATTCACTCATAAGTTTGGTTCTAACTTAACATTCATTCTCATTCATGTTGATGATATATCATCACAAGTTCGTCTTCTGAGTTATGCAATGAAGTAACCTCTCAACTAAGTCTTTTATTTCCTCTCAAAGACTTAGGTGCTATTCACTACTTTCTGGGTATTGGAATCAAAAGAAATTCACATGCTACGCATGTTTGTCAAGTCAAAATGTGTTTGATCTCTTAAAGAAGTTCAATATGCAAGACGTTAAACCTTGCAACACTTATGTTGTAGCTAACACTAAAATGAGCAAATTTGATGGTGTTGCGCACTCTTACTGAAGCTGAACCTATTGACTATAGGTCTCCAGTAGGTGCTCTGCAATATGTCACTTGTACTAGATATGAGAAGTCTGCCAACACGTGAGTCATCCTATATCATACATTTGATAGAAGCAAAGAGGGTTCTCAGGTATCTTAAGTTTATAATACATTATGGTATCATTCTTCAAAATAGTATGAGAACTTTGTCTTCTTTGTCTGACTCAGATTAGGCTGGTAACCTTGATGACAGGAAGTCTACTTGTAGTTTTTGTGTATTTTCTGGTTCTAATCCAATATCTTGGTCCTTTAAGAAACAACCCACAGTTGCCAGCAGCTCCACTAAAGCTAAATATAGGTCACTGACACGCACTACATATGAAGTTTTATGATTCTATCAACTATTGAAAGATTTGTGTATTTCTTTTTCCACCATCTCCAACTCTTGGCTGTGATAACGAGAGATCAATATCCCTTGATTCAAATCAAATTCTCTACAAAAAAAATGAAACATGTGATTATTGATTTCCATTTTATTCGGGAACTAATTCAATCTAAGACACTTCAGATTGTTTATATCTTCACAAACGATATGGTTTTTGATGTTTTTATTAAAGTTTTGGATATTCGTTGCTTTGAATCTTCTAGACAAGCTGAGTGTTTAAAGTGCTTCTCACCTCAGCTTAAGGGGGCCTAATAAAGTCTAGTGTCATAAGATATAAGAGTTACGGATAGATCTTGTCATTTTCGGTGTTTGTGGTTATCTTAACTGTGGGGTTACTTTCCGTTGTATCGGTTGACAACCTATCTATGTACGGCATTGTCTTTATATAGTGATTGTATCATCACTTTAATCTTTAGTCAGATTGTATTCAAGATCCATAGCTCCTTCATTACCATTTCTCTAATGGTCGCCCTTCCTTAACTGGTTTTCCAAAAAATTATACCATTAATTAGAGTTACTAAGTGGTCTTTTATCACCCGACTTAACTATTTTGGAAAAAAAAGAACTACCCTAAATACCCGTCCTATATTTTGTAACATGGATGCATCGTGCTGCTAAATCTAGAATGGTGCACCCTCTAGGACCCGTATTAGGTCTTGGACCGAATATCATGGATCAGTACCTTTGTGACACCTAAGTGGTGTGAAAATTTGGTGTAAAAGTGGTGTATATCTAGCATTTTCTGAGGTAATTTATCAAAAATGATAATTTTTAGGGACAATTAGGTAATTTGAAAATTTGAGTTAACTCTAAGTTGTGGATCCAATGTGACATAACCCTGGAAGTAATAGAAGTGCGACCATTTTGATAATCATTTATAATAATGTGATGATTATGTAAATCGGAAAAACAAAGGGTGGTCATTCTTGGTAATACCCATATATATTATTATTGGTTTGGAAGAGGTCATATGATTTGCCTTCATTGCACCAATTTTACTTCAGTGACCCTATAATGTAGGGCATCAACTGTTGCATCGGCATATAAAGTCTTACATCAATAAATAATACATATACTGATAATACAGATTTTTTAGATTTTTTTTTTTTTGCTAGGAAAAGAAAATTCATTGATAAAGTAAACAGATTATGTGAGATTAGTCTAAATGGAGTATTATTATTCAAAAAATCCTCCTAAAATACTAAACCTTTTACTATATTTGGACGCTTTACCGGCCCAACCATTAAAGTTCCTACTAATATACTCAATTTTATTATTGCTAAATTCAATAAAAAGAAAAAGACAATCCTCTAAAATAGAATGATTGAACCAACTAATTTGGTCAATAGTATTATTAAGAAAGGAAATAGATTTCTTGGCTCTGCTGTGATTTCTTGCCTTAGCCCACTTTACATTTCAAGTAAGGCTAAACAATCAGCTTCTTCTTGACTCATGGCATGACCTGAAATTGTCTTGCACCCTTTACATTCTCCTGTATTAATGTATATTTCAATACCAACACCACAATTGTTAGTGTTCTTGTCGAAATATGCATCAAATAAATATATAAAAATATTTTAGAAGATCTTATTGAAAGGAGGTACTTGTTAGAAAACAACAAAAGTTTGATTGTTGTTCTGACTAGATAATAGAGATTCATTAGTATCACTAATTAGTCTAACAACAAGTCTAGCCATACTCAATGCATTAAGAGGCTTTTGTTAAAAGATACAAAAACATTTACCTCTTCACAAATACCATGAAGTAGTTAATATAAAACAATATAGGTCACTATTGGATGAAACGTACTCATTAGAAGTCATAAATATTTATATCAATAGAAGAATCTCGAAGTAGAGAGTTAGAAAAAGGCATTGAAGCCAAAACAGATTTAGCAAACGCAATAAATGCTCAACAGCTTCAGGAGAATTAAAATCACACATGTGCAAGTAATATTTTGATTAGGTTTAAAAGAAAATAATCTATACCTAGTAGACAGAATGCCTTCAAAACATTTTCACAAGAAAATATGAATTTTTGGCAAAAGCGCATCATTCCGAAGACTCTTATAGATAGGGATTAACCTGATGATTAATACTAGCAGAAGGGAGGTCACCAGACAACAACTTAACGAACAAATCAACCTGTTCTGACCTGTCATGGAATCCTAATATTCATTATCCTTTGGCTATTGTCTTGAGTAACTTAAGCTTGTACAAGTTCATGATTCCAAGTTCTAGAGTGTTTATCAATAAAGTTATCCACACACATATTTGGATTAGGATAAGAAATGCACAAAAGAGAATACATATTGCGAGCCCAATTATCAAGAAAATCATGAATATTCACTCCAATTCTGACACCCCAAATAGAATTCTTCATGATAATGTTAAGACCATGACTAATACTCTTCTAAATCCAAGAAGAGTCCTTCATGTCTTTATAATTAAACAATGACAGTTTTTGAAATATTTGCATTAAAAGATTCTAATCCAAAGCTCATAGGTGGAATGTATAAGCAACCAAGTAGTTTTGGCAAGCAGAGCTGCATTAGTAAACTTAAGATTCCTAAAACCTAAACCTGCTCTCATTTTATTAGTCAAGCTTTATCATTTTTTAGAATATAAAAAACACCAATAAAACTTTTCTTCCATCAGAAATATTTTAGGGATTGTTCTATTTTATGAATAATATCATCTAGAAGTAGGAAATAATCATATGGTAAATAGGAGAGGAATGCAGAACATTATTAACCATAAAAGACCTCACCGATTGGGTCAATTGCTTTCCCTTCCACTTAGCCACTCTTTTACCCAAATAATCATCAAGATGTGAGAAAGTCCCACTCTTGGATATTTTTAGGAAAAGAGGAATGGCTAAATGTTTGTCATTAGAATCAACATTTTAAAGATTAAGTGAGCTAACGATGGAGACGCAATAATTTGGATGAATATTCTTACTAAAGAAGCATCTAGATTTTTGAAAATCTATCACTTGGGCGGAGATGAGACTAAAACCCTCAATCAGAGATATTAATTGACTAGCTTCATCATGGTGGCTTTAGTGAATAAGAAGAAATCATCATCAAATTGAAAATGAGATATACTAGGCGACTCTTTCCTGACTTATAAGATGACAATTTTCAGCATGCATCATATACATCTATAGAAAGATCCCATACATAAAGTAAACTAATAAGGTGATAGTAGGTCACCTTATCGAAGAACTTTGCTAGGCTTATAAACTGGACAAGGAGATCCATTAAGTAAAACTAGAAATAGTAGTGGTACTTATGCATTAAAAGATAAGTTCCATGAATTAGAAAAACCAACATATTTGAGAACATTAATCAAGAAAGACCATTCAATCCTATTGAATGCCTTACATTTATCTTTTTTCCTTTTCTTATTCATAAAATGTACTATCTCATGGCAATGATCATATTATGAGGAATATCCCTTGACAAGGTCATTTTTTACATGATCTAACAGGGTCAAATAGACATTGGATGTGAATGCAGCTGCGTACAAGATTTTCTTATTTACATCAATTTCATCTAGGTCTTTTGGGGTGACCCATGACCCGAGATATTATTTTGGCTATATTATTTTGGTGAATTTCTTCTAATACTCTCTCGAAGTTTTTCTTTGCGAACGACAAACGATTTCATCAAAAGTTTCTTTTGTTAATTTTTTCCCACCGGGATAAATTAAATGGCTTTTCAATTTTGTTTAGAATTGGATTCACATATAGATGACTTGAAGTTGATAATTTCATGAGTTATACGACCACATTGCAAGAATTCATGTATATGATTTAGTATTTAAATCCACTAACGTATGATTTGAACTTGATTTTTCAATCTGTGATTAATACTTCTCATTTATTTTGCATTTATGGGTCCTTCGTAAGTCCAGACAAAAGTTAACCACTAATATTCTTCTGTAGATCTTAACAAAGAGTGATTTTTTTTTATTGAAGGTCTGTTGATTTACCTATGGACTTTGGGTCTGATTTTTATTAGATCAGTTCGTGTTTTATTAAAGAAATTATTCTGTATCTTTACAACTCTGATGTTGATCATAATCCTATTCTTAACTAAAAATATTTGGCCTTCTTGATTTAGAATGACTCAAAAAATTAATTGAACTTCTCTGATTCAATACAATAATCAAAACTAGGGAATGCATTTATAGACGCGTCATCAACTATCTGTAGCTTTCATCTTCAGAATTCAGATTAATTAATTAAGGAAAAACGAAGAACAGGGAGAGTTTGAAACCAGAGAATGGATTTTGTCAAACAAGATCCTACGAAGTCTCTCGGGTCACGGGCTCTCCAAAAGACGTAGGATAAAATTAATTTAGTTTAGAAAATCTTGGCCACAGCATCAGCCACATCCAACGATTATTTGACCATGTTAGATCATGTAAAAGAGGACCATGTAATTGGATCCTTCCTCTCATATTATTATTGTTGATACTTATATAATTCTTCAACTTATGAATGCTCAAGAGCAAAAATCTCTGACCTAAATTTGCTTGTTCTAGAAAATATGAGTCTCCTAAGATCACCACTGCATCTTTGCTTTTAGTTCAAATCTACAAATAACAATTGATAATGAGAACTATGCTTTAGCAGCTGAAACTCAAGAGCTAATTCCAAATTAACTGGTGAAGGAGTCTTTCGCTGCATCTTCAAAATCATTGGCACTAAAACATGTGAAATATGCTTTTCGAGCAAGTTAGACATCAATTTTTTTTGTATGTGTCCTCAACATTTCAACTTCATATGCAGGGTAAGAACATAAAATATATACTAACATGTGTCTAGATAAGCGGATAAGGGCTGTAAAAATATATAAGAATATTCTGTAAGAAATAATGAAACTTTTATCCTGTATTAAAGTTTGTTTATATTGTAAAATTGTCGCATAACTCCGTATTATACAATAGCGGGAAACAAAGCCGTCCTTAACATATACAAGACCTAGAGCGGAAAAAATTAGGACATATTTCTTTTTTTTACTTAATTTATTTATATGCATATAAATCAAACAATGCGGAAATTAACGGTTCATAAAAATCTTCGAAACTCTCTACATATTTATGACAATAAAAGTTAATTAAAATGTGATTCCATGTAAGAATCAACAAACAAAAAGAATCCTAGAAAAACAAAGCATTATTCAAATACAATTACAAGATATATACGTAGATATTTTTATACATTTTGAAATTCAAAAAAGTAGCACATATATCACATATATATTATATTTTGAAATTTAAAAAAGTACCACATTAATCACATATGAGAAACATGAGATTTTGGGGGACTTATATTGTTAAGATGTTTCACATGTTGCCCTTGGAAGATCAAGAAACAACATGTAATTATTCAATCATAGTTTACATTACTGAAACTAAAAAACTAAAAACAAGAAGAAGAAAAAAAATGTGATTATAGATCTTACCTTAATGTTTGCATGTTCCTCTTGTTTCTTTTTCTTCACACTCTCTGATGGAGAAACTTTCTTTAAGTTTTCTTTTTCAACAAAAGTTTTTATAATACATATGTTGTTTCTTCACTTTGATGTTCGAAAATAACCCCTATGTTTCTTCTTGGAACTATGAATTTTTCTCCTTACAAAGTGTTAAATTCTTTTATTTTCTCGTGAACATCAAAGTGTTAAATTCTTTAAGAAAATTCATTTTTATAACTCAATTTTGGATTAGGGTTTGTATTTGAAATAATTTAAGGATTTCAACTTGAAATTTGGTGACATATTATATAGCAACATGGTAGTCATGGGTTGTATCTAGAGATGCTAATATTATACAAATATGGGTTATGTATTGTTTTGAATTCCCCGTTTGTTTATTGTTAGTAATATGAAAACCTAAGACTAATATTGGTAATGGTACCAAAAAACTAAGAAAAAAAATATCTAAAACGTACCAATTGAAACCAGATGCATAAAAATGAACCTACTCTAAGCTCACCTCGCCTAGGATAAATCATGAGAAGTGGACGACGTATCTGATACGAATATCCTGTCGGAGAACATATCGAACGAGAGTTGTTCTTCCCACACTGGATCCCTCCCAATTCTTTCACTTGTGCACATAGTCTGCCCCTCACATCGGAGCTCGACGTATGCGGCTCCATTTGGAATAAGACAGTGGGCCCCAAGCACATAAACTGTGAGTTTTGTTCGAGACACCTGAAATATTGCAAAAAAATTATAATCGATAAATCAACAAATCACCTGGAACAATGAGAAACACAAAAAATAATGCTTTCGCATGTTAACGGTTCAATTTTTCATAACAAATGAAAATGAACTAAGAAAAAATCACATTAAATGAAAAAGTGGCTGAAAATTATTTCAGTTTGATGATGTTAGATTAGATATATACATCACAAATTTTAAAGATACAATGTTTTATTTTTAAAATCCAGCCACTTAACTGGGGTTAAGTTTTCGGTTTTTATGATTCACATCTCCATCAAAATTTCCCTCATGTCAAAATAATATTGTTATTAATGTACACACCAAGGTAAGTCTCTCAAGTATACATAAGCAGATATTAAAAGATAGTAACAAGTCTCAAGATACTATAGCAACTAGCACCAAGTTTCACAAGTTATAATACTGATATTAATTAGCTTAAATCAACAATGAACCACCTAAAATGGAATGTTGGAACCTAATTAACTTATCAGTTGGATGTGACTCCAAATTGACTAGGACTTGTTTAGAGTCATAATTTCATTAATTTGTTCATGTAATAATGCAGAAGAGTTCAAAAACTTATCTGTTATATATACTGATCTTGGAATATGAATCCTTACAAGAGAGGAACAATGTGGAACATCATCGGGATGCATGCAACGAGAAGGAAACAACTGGTTAGGACTCATCAGAATTTTATACTTTAGAAACTTTTTTTTAAGTAGTTTTTTTAATTCTTGCTAATTTATGCATCATATTTGACTTGCAGATGTTATTTCATATTATCTTGATTCTTCTGGTTGCATTTGTTGGTAACACAATGGCTAGAACAATTACTGAGAAAGAACAATATAGAAATTACAACAAGCTGACCTGGTGGGAAATACTTTTGATTGTTCCTGGAGCTATAATATTGCTTGCAATTGTTCTCTATACTTTCTATTGGTTTGGGTGCTTTGCCAACCGCTATCCGAAGTAGGGTTTATAACTCCGAGTCGACCATCCGCTCTACCTAAAAAACGAACCCAACTGGCAATTTTCTCCTTCTTTTCCCCTTGCACTTACACTCTCTTAGGACTAAGATTTTTTTCGCTTGAAGCCTAATTTTTTTTGTTTTTGTTGTTGTTAAATGTCTTAGTAATAAAATGAACCAAATATTACTAATCCAATACTTGGTGCTTTACTATTTTCTTTTTTCATTAAGAGTAGTTGGTGATTATTGAATGTTAATAGATGCTAAAATTAGCAAAAATAAGAAAAGAAAAAAGAGAAAAGGTTTTTCAAACTATGACTACTTAGTTGGCTACTTCAATTAACAAGAATGATTCTACACAACATCCCTATCGATTTCTTGTTGTACTATTAAAAATCAGTCAATATCACATTTTTAGACATTATAAGAACTTTTGCATCTCAAGTAAAAAAATGAAATTTGGTTGTAGTCCAACTTAATAATGCCAAGGAATTCGTTTAAAATTAGTAAGCTTACTTATGGGAAATTCCTTTGCAAGATTATACATGGAATTACACTTGGTGAATAAAAAGACCATAGGTAAGTTTTTGTTGTTTCATGGTGAAAACCCGACGGATTTTTTTTCTTCTTATTTAGTTATAATATTCATGTTATAACATAACTAACTTATTTTTATTTTTATACAACAGAGGCATTAGATTTCAAGAAAATAATTCTAGTATTTCTAGTGCCAAATATGAAAAACAATCAAATATTACATGGTTAGTTTTGCTTCTGAAGCTTATTTTCTACTATCACCATTCTGTAAAAACAAAATTAGGCATTGTAATGGAGAACAATAAAGAATAACGACAATAAGGATATTGCAGAGATGAGAGAAAGAAGAAAAGAGATATACGAAGAAGAGAGTTTGGACCAAAACTGAGTTGCAGAAATAAAAGAAGAGTTGAAAGTAAATTTTTATTTAGGTTTCAATAATAATAATAGTGTGTGTATTCCTGAATCATGACCTGCTTTTATATAGGCACAAGGTATTAAACTAATAACTATCTTAGGAAATTAAAAGTTTAACTAAAAATAAATTGAAATAACTACCTTAGGAAATTAATAATTTAACTAGGCTTCAGATTCTATAATCCGAATATTCGATACTGCATTAGTCCCCTTCTAGAATGAAACTCATCCTCGAGGTGTCTGCAAATAACATGACTTCATTATGTCCATAGGAGGTGAAAATTTCTTGGACATTGAACATATTGGATATGTACCAGTCAGCAGGAAGATCGACTACATTTACAGTATCATCGATGCGTTTCAGCACCTTAGATGAACCATGTTTATTCATCTTGGTTTTATTGTAAGTACCCAACGGAAATTTCTTTTTTCTTATATGAATGATAACCAACTACCTTCCTTTGAACCTTTTAAAACGTTTATGTTTGTCTACGACCTCCTTGTATTTTGCATTTGATTCTGCAAATTTGGTATGACTTCTTGATGAAGCAGAGAAGTTTTTTCTACCATATTAATTATCATCCTTGACATTGGAATTGTGTATCTTAGGAAGTATAACAAGGTCCAAAACATGATTAGGAACTTTAGAATAGACAATTTGAAAAAGAGTCTTATCGGTTCATCGATTCACAAAAGGTATTCAAAGAAAACTCCATATGAGGTAAAAGCACATCCCACTGTTTACTATTGTCAGCAAATCAACCAATATATACTCAAAAGCTTCATTCTTGTACTCTTTACTTCATTCAAAAGAATCAAAATGAATGTCATAAACTTGAAACCACTAGGTCGGATCACTAAGTCAAAATTGAGAAAAAAACTATTCTTTGAGCATATGACTCTGGTCAAGAAATCTATGCCGAGCTGGATAATAAGTTAAAACTACTCTTTGACTGTTTAACTGAACTTTTTTACTTTGAACTTAGTTGAGCTGGCTAATAGGAAAATATTATATGGTTTATCAAGAGACTCACTTAAATATGTGGATTTTTCAAGGTTTTTTTTTTTTTGATCCACTTTAGACCTTGTCTGTAAAAAAGTAAGAGCTTTTCCGGTGGTAAATATGGGTTTTTCATATATAGCACTCATACAAGACATCTTTTAGAAGTATAATTTCTATATACGGTAACAAATTGCAAAAATGGCATTTAATCCTATAATTTTTCTTTTTATATGTATCATTCAATGATTGACCAAAATCATTTTCATATTGAAGTGTTGGAGATGATTTTTGCAAAATTGTGTGTGCTTTCTTGGTTAAATCACAACAATTGGAGAAGCTCTCATCTCGAGGATGCCAGTATCGGTGCCAATGCCTCTAGCCTTCAAATCATGTGTACCCCAAAGCTAGTTACAAAGGTCCACGTTAATACATCTATATTTTTATCCAAAAAATATATGCATCCTTGAAACATTATACCTTAAAAATATATTTATAAGTTGACACATATTTTTTTTTTAGTTTTGTTTTTTATCAGTCAAAAGGAAATGTATTATAAAAGGCGCACAAACAGTGCGCGGGCAGATACATCTTAAAGAGATCAATAAATCCCAAACAAAAGTAAAAACAGAATGAAGAAGCTAAAGGAAACGTCAATTGCAACCAAGAAACATCAATAAATACAACAAAAGAGAAGATGTAACCTAAGAAACAAAACACCAAACTAAAAGCTGCCAACCCGGTTAAGAATGCAAGCTACAATTATGTAAGACTTTCATCCACCTCCTCTATGTTTAATCCCTTATGATTTTTCATCGTTAAACATATCTTTCTGATTTTATTTAGAGGAGGGAAAACTTAAACCCATTATAGAACCAAAATCCATGAGTTTAGCTGCTGAAATTTTGTCAGGATCAATAATAGATTTAGCAGAATAATTTTTAGTTTTTGTACTTAACATACCATTAGGAAAAATATCATGTCTGCTTAGCTTTGATGCTCACAGTGGTGTTGACTCCAAGATTTGTCTCAGACAAAGAAGGATTGGTGATGCTTATCTCTGTGGCTTCCAAAACCGAAGGGGCTGAAGGACCTCTTGTTGTTCTTCAAGCCCTTGAAATTCATTATATGATTCGAAGCCATGTGGAATATTGAAGGATCTGAAGGTGATGAGTTTGCCCTTTTCTTTTTTGATTTTAGAGTGTCGATTGGAAAAAGACCGGTAGCTCTGTATTTAAAACATACTTTTCTAAATAATTTAAGAATTGGTTCCGAAGAGGACGGCTTAGAGCTACTTATCAAACTGAGATGTAGAAACCTCTTCCACATCTTCAAGACCATGGAATCTAATGTGGGTATCGACACCATAAGGGTTCAAGGGAAGAAGCACAGCTGAGAAATCTTCCTTCTCACTAAGATCATTCCCAATTTCGGCAATCAGACCACCATCCATAACTGAGTTGCTAACAACTCCCACCACTTCCATAGTAGCAGACTTATTTTTTCTATTATCCACAGTATGGATTGTTGAAGATTGTTCCTTGCTACCCACTATAGCCTCACTTGGTACAATCTGCAAAGGAATTTCACCTTCCTCCAAAAAATCCTCACTATATTCCTTATCCATATTATTTGTTTTTCTTCTTCTAGCAAAGACCTTATTAGAATCAACAATAACTATAGCCTCAGTTGCAATCTTCTGACTCTCTTCTCTACTAGCGCGACATTCAGAAACCATATGTCTCACAATTCGACAATGGTTACAGAATTTAGGAGGTTTGAGTATTTCTACAGATTGAAAAAAGTTTCCCAACTTTGATTCTACCCAAATTTTATTAGGAATTGGATTTGCAAAGTCCACTTCCACCAACACATTAGCATAAAACCCATACTGTTTCTGTAACGTTGCAACATCAACCTAAATAGGTTTTCCCATTCCTTTCCTAATGGCCATAACCACCTTTTCTTCCTTGTATTCTAAACTCATGCCAGGAAACCTCACGCACATAAAAGCAGTGGACATCCTTAGGTTTTCTGGTTTAAAATTCAATTCCCAGTCTCGAATTTTCACAAATTGATCCTGCACCTTCCAGGATTTTTCGTTCCGTACATAATTCTTATCTTCTTCGGTATCAAGTTTAGTAGCAAAGAAACCCTTACCCAGAGGTACTAACAGACATTGAACCCTGAGTTTCCATTGTTTCTTCAAGATTTTAGCTGCATTCTCAAACTTTAATTTCTGAAAATCTAGTCTACCTATGAGACTATATCTCCATTCAAAAACGTATATTCCTATTGGGAAAATAAGCAGATTAAAAAGGTGATATAATGTTGCCTAACACTAATTTTATTTTATCAATATATTTTAGAGATGATTTTAACTGTTGCATAAAGAGATTGGTTTAAAGTCAGCAAGAGTAACATGGTTGTTGACTTAGGTATAACAGATAATAATGTGTGGCTCATTTTTTTGAGCAAGTGTTTAGAATGAAAGAAACTCTGAACAATTTGGAAAACATGATTATGATCTCTCAACCAGCTCCATGTTCTGTTTGTAAAAGCCTAGTGGTCTTGGGTGGAATATTCATTAGGTTTACTAACAACATCCCATCCCGCTGCCACGATAAAAGCCATCAGAAGCTTTTACGACTTGTTCGATCCCTCACATTCTAGGAAGCACTGACACTGACACGAACTCGACATGACGCGAACGTAGGGGCTTGCAAAATTCAGGCGCGAACACGTTTATATATATTAATTAAATGTAATTTTTATATACGTAGATCATTATGTTATGTTGTAGTATATCAAATACGTTAATCATGCAAATACACGAAAAAACACAATCTTATGCAGTTAAATTAGCCCACCGGTAGAAAAATTAACTATTATACTAGTTTCCTTAACATACTAGATTACTCGTCTAGTAAAATGAAGTACATATTTCTACGTGCACGTTGTGTCGGTATCCCACATGCGTCGTGTCCAACAGACGTCTGACACAAACATGGCGCCAATACTGGCTTGTTGGTGCTTCACAAGTCACATTCCTAACGTCAGAGTATAGACCTGATAATTTAATAGGCTGTGACAGTAGATGATTCTCCATTCTCTCATGATTATCTCATTATCACCATACTGAACCAAAAGGAATAGTGAATTTTTTTTAAAATTCAAGAACAACTTCATACAGAGTTGCCCGTAACTCATGATATGCATTACAAGAAACTGTGGAAAGAACGAAAAGAGAAAAGAAACAGATAGTCTTGCATCAAAGTTTGCGCATTATTTTACTATTCGTTCCATATTTCTGGCTTTTTAGGTTTTACATGTATATTTTTGCAGTAACAGGGTAAATGGACAGTCACTGAAAAATAAGAAAAACAGAAACTACGACCAAGTTGAGGCATAACTAAACTCGAGCACATCCATAACTTTTATTGGTATGTCTACTTCAACGAGTAAAGAAGAACACTCAAAAACTGATAAAATTTTTCTCTTTCAAGCTTTCGACAGTTTCCTTGAGACTCTCCTGCATAGAAATAAAGTCAATTCCCAAGTTCTTTGTCCTCTCTGTATTCACCTGATATGTAGGCACAAAAGGTTTCTCATCTGCACACCTGCCAATAAGAATAACACAAAATATAAGGAGAAATTTATATTAGCTTCTGAATAGCCATAGAAGGAGGTATAATAACATCAAATATTCAAGGTAGCCTATTATGATAAATTCGGATTTCTATAGATCTTTGTGATTTGTGTTGTTTTCTAAGACCACCGTCCTCAACTTCTCAAGATGAAAGAGGTATGATGACTTAAATATTTGTGTGAGAAAAGAAGACGGATGCAATTCCTAACAAATACTGAAGACTTACCTCCCGGGAAGCTGAACAGCAGGGTAGAGCTCACGTAAGATCTCTACTATTACTGAATAGTGAATGACTCGCTCGACTAACAAGTATCTTCCACTGGCTGAAGGAGTCTCAAAAGCTAATATATGTGCATTAGCAACATCCTTGACGTTAACCCATCCAAAAGCTGCATTTGGGAATGCATTTGCTCCTGCATCAGATAGACACGATTAAAAATCACAAAAATATCACGGTCCTCAAAGATCTATCAAAATCCATGTCTATTCCTTTGTCGCTAGACCTTATTACGATATTTCCAATTTCAGTGTCTACTGGCATATCACGTAGGGTAAATAAGAAAATTGATTTTTAACTAGTCATATCCAGACAACTCCTGCACAAGCTTAGCAATACGAAAAAAAAGAAAGAAAAGAAGAGATATGACACCCGACAAGGGACAAATAACTGATTATGTTTTGGAGACACGAAGCATGTCCACTTGGATCAAATTAAGGGCCTTCTGTGCGAGGAAATATTCTACTCATCATGTAGACCACCTTCACCAATAAAAATCTTGCAATTTTGAAAACCCTGATCGGATGATTCAACTACGAACATAAAATTAGTAATATTAACGTAATTGCAATATTTTAAAAGATGTGATTTTCAGAGTGAATGATCCAGATTTTGAGTGGAATGTTACCACCATAAAACAGCACCTGATGTAAAGTTCCAAGAAAATTAACCTATGAGACTGCTGTACGCCAGGCATGAAGTAGATACAGTCATAAAACAAGCTTATAAAAAAAAAAATTGCCCTTGGTTTGGTTGATCAAGTCCCCCACTGAGGAGCAATAATTCCTGTTTCCACTATCGTTTGGAGTATACTCTATGTCTGAGATTTGTGAATGCAGACGGAATATCACAAAGATCTATATAACAAACACAACTTACCATTAACAAGCTTCTGAATAGCCTCAGCACTTGTATTAAGTGTTGGTTGTAAGAGCGGACCAATTACCATAGCAGGGTTTATGGTAACCATATCAATCCCCTTCTCTTTTACATATTTCCAAGCAGCTGCTTCAGCTAAGGTCTTCGAAAGCACATACCAAAGCTGGTAAAACCCAAAGATTGTTAAAAAACAAATAGATACCAGAACACGATGTAACCTTTTCACTCCAAACACTACTCACTCCAGAATGAAACATTCCCAGGTCTTGAACACCAGGTTATGGGAGGAATCAAGATAAAGATTATTTCTAAGACTCTACAAAAGATACCAGAAAAGAGAATGAGATGTTTATGTATACATACCTCTGCATTCTTACAAACTTCTGGATCAGAAAACCAGGTCTCATCAACCACTACCTCGGGGGTCCTTGGTTTTCCATTGTATAGAACTGCAGCCGTGGAGGAGGTCAGAACCACTCTTTTAACAGATGGTGTTCTCGCGCATGAACCAAGAACGTTAAGTGTTCCCTTCAATGCAGGTTCAATTAATTCAGCCTGAAAAATTGGTACTGTTTAGAATGTGATTTAGAATAAATAATTCACATATTAAAGGTAACCTATGGGCGCATAACACGAGAATGGAAGTCTTGTAGCACTACTGAAAAACTGGAACCGGATTTCAGACCACTAGATTGAACTCAGTTTCACAAGAAAAACCATAAGGTTCCTTCTCAAGTCTTACAGACACAAAATGATTCTCAATCATATATTTTGCATCTAATGTACATCATCTGCAAAACCCTCACTGTGACTCAATGGAAAGTTGAGGTTGGAGACAAGATGAGAATGCACGTAGCACGTTTTCTTGACTGGAAGCAGCTCATGAAATCCATTTACTGCAGCTAATTCTAATGCAACCCATCTTTGAAATAAGAAAAGTGGAAGATCTCCAAAATCCCTGAACATCCGTATCCAATTTTTTTTTTAAGAAACAAACTAAATGTCTTTGGACAAAAGCAAGAAAATCCGTACTTTTATGACCTCAACCTTTGGGCTGAACTAATAAAATTATCGTTGCAGTCTTCCAAATATTTTCCATATTTCTAAAATCTCAATGACATGATATCCATACTTAGAACAGATACAATATGCAACATTTTTAGTAATACATCGAGATGGAGCCTGATTCACACGTAATGTGCGTACATTGTAGTTGTTAAGAAGTCAATCAGTTAAATGTCTACAACCATCCATCTACACAAGCTGCTTCTTACATCCTTACCAACATTTGTTTGTCAGGAAATAAGATCCACCTTATTGGACCCTTTAGAAATCATAACTAACAGGCATCAAGCTCCTATTTATACGAGAGTAAGGGTATCAAAAAAACTGCTGCACAGAGTATTGCAAATAGGTACAATAACGAGAATCAATTATAGAATGCCAAACATACAAATTTATAGAAACTCTTTCTATTGGTGGAAAGATCGTGCCCATTAAAATCACAAAAAACCATCTAAAGTAGTTAAGATCAAAGTTAACAAAACTTGAACATCAAAAGCGCAAAAAAAAAAAAAACGTGAGCGACTATTGAAGTAATATATTGAGCAAAACCTGTGGATCTTTGACTCCATGATAAAATGGAGATGCAGTGTGAAAAACGCCTTCACACCCTTGAACAACTGCATCAAAACATCCTTCTTCCAACAAATTTGCTTTGAACAAATGCAACCTTTCACTGGCTCCATGTAGCGCGCGCAAGTGGTCAGTCTTCTTTGGATCATCTACATCATCAAAGAACACAGTTAACCAGAGTGACAAAAACATGAAGTTGGCAATAGAATGAATGTAGTTACGTCACGGCGTTCTCCAACAAAATATCACGTTTTCAACAAGTTATTAATTTATTAACAATAAAATTTGATCCACAACAGTAAATTCTGACATTAGAAAGGAATGGAGGGTCAAATCAAGGCGATTCTACCACACGCTGTAGCACCATATAGAAAAATGTTTCTTTTTATCACCAATCTTTTAGTTTGTTTAGATAAAGCATCCAGAAACATATTCCATATGTAACCTAAACCAAAATCCTTAATCAATAGGGATTGTTTGTTCATTTTTAAGGATAAATCGCAAATAGATCTTCATTTTTAACTAATTACTACTATTATTAGAAGAAGACAAATAAATAAAACAAATAAATCAATAGAGTAGAAATTAAGGGAAGACAGACAGACATACTTGGATCACGAACAGAAGCCTTGACTGTATATCCTCGTTGAAGCAAAAACTTCACCAGCCATGAAGCGATGTAACCGGATGCACCGGTCACACACACCACTTTCCCTAACCCTATGTTGCTGCTGTTCATTTCTTCTACTGTCGTTCCCATTTCCCTTTCAGATGTTGTTGTTGATTATTATAATAATGCTACTCAAATTACTAATATATCCTCACCATACCCTTCCGTACGATTCTTGTTGGGGTCATGGGGCACCCCCATTCAAGTACCTGGTCAGCTAGACCATCATCATCACAACAATGGTGCAAAATCGTACAGTACTCACCGTTCGGTGGGGGAGAGGATTATGAGTGTCCGGCTTTAAAATTCAAATTTATGGATATCTCTCACTTTTTATGGACATTTGCCGACATCAATAACATTTTTATTTGTCCGGACAAATTAAAACAAATTACACGGATGCTTCTTTTGACTTCTAAACGAATATGGAGTGCATTTTCTGCTCTACATAAACATGGTATAATTCAGGATTTGTCAATTTGATTAAAGGCTCACGTCAGATACAACTGAATCTGTTGGTATATAGTTAGCAATTTCGTGGATTAGAGACAAAAAGATAAAAGAAACCAAAATTCTTCTTGGACAACAAAGGTAAAATTTTCTCTTTTTTGAATGGAAAGCAGACTTATGGTCTTGGAGGATAAAAGTCATCCTAGTATGCTAGAAAGGATAAAGATACATGCCTAGGCAATATGCCCCACTATCTTAGGTAACACTAACGCGAACACCGTGATACGGGTACGACACGATATGGACAACTGCTCATAATCTTTAGGTAGCACTGATGCGAACACAGTGGTATGGGTACGACAAAAATATGGACAACTGTTTAGAAGATTATGGCGAGATGCGTTAGGTAAGCATTGATATTTCCCGTGCATATATTGTGAATGTAATTTTTTAACGTTACGACTGATATTTCCCACGTATATATTATGAATGTAATTTTTTAATAATATTAATAATTATCGATAAATGATAAATCTTTAAGAATAAATATGTGTAGCAATTAAGGCTACACGTGGCTTGGTTTTGTGGCAAACCCGAGAACCAAACTAATGCCTCTTATGAAAAACCAATAATCAGCCCAGGCCATGCTCGGTTTATAATATTAGAAGCCAAAACCATCCCATCAATTTTTTGGTTTTTTCAGTTGGTTTTGGTTTTTATTACAGCTTTGATTTTTAAGTAGAATTCAACTTTTAATTATTAGGGTCAATTTATTATAAGTAAACAAAAAATCATTATATTGGAAAAAACTAAAACAATTATATCTCAGACACATATATTTATATTTATATTGAAAACGTGGGGTACCAAAATACACCACCAACTTTTTCTTAGGAAACCTGTATGGACTAAACTCGAATACAATTCCAAGAAATCAACTTAATGAATCTCAATCAAGAAATTATATGAAGAGTTTATACCTCTTTCTCTCACAATCAGAAAGTTTACAAAAGCCAATCCGTGGACCTGATTATGTGTGAGAGTACTTGGACGATTCCAAAGATCAATATCCAAGAATCAATCAAGTCGTATCCGGCAAACAAGGATGGATATCTACTTTGATTGATAAACGTACAACCTTGGATATTTCAATTATAAAGATAAACAATATAATGTGGAAAGAGAAATGACACAGACACCATAAAATTTGTTACCGAGGAAACCACAAATGCAGAAAAACCTCAGGACCTAATCCAGACCTGAAAACCAAACTTTATTAAGTCGCTACAGACACTAGACTACTATTAGAACTTCATGCTGGAATGTAGTTGCGAACAAATTAAACCGTCACATCAATTCAGTTACAGTCGCGCTCCTTACGCCTCTTGAGTCCCAGCAGGACTCTGCACAAATGATTCCCTTAGTTGACGTCCTTTACATCCTAAGAGTTGCTTCAACTCAATTGAAGACTTTAAACTGATCTGCCTCCTACAGATAAGCCTATATGTGATTTCCGTTCTGATCAAGATCAATGCGAGGTAGGAAATCGATTACAATAGAAAAAGTCTAGCAAACCTCAAAATCCGGTCTAATGACACCCGAAGAGCATATTATATTATTATTCACCTCACAATTCGAAACTTGTGGAATCACAAAGTCTAACACGATTTGTTTTAGTGAGCAACTCAACAATCAAAACAAGATCAGGATATTCGACCTATCAAGATAAAGATAGTTAGACCTGACATGAGACATACTTGGATCACGAACAAAAGCCTTGAATGTATATCCTTTTTGAAGCAAAAACTTCACTAGCCATGAAGGGATGTAACCGGACGCACCAGTCACACACACCACTTTCCCTAAGCCTATGTTGCTGTTGCTGCTCATTTCTTCTTCTTCCGTTCCCATTTCCCTTTCAAATGTTTGTTGGTGAGTATAATAATAATGTTACACAAATTACTAATATATCCTCAACATATCCCTCCGGACGATTCTTCTTGGGTCATGGGGCACCCTATTTATGTACCCGATCAGCTAGACCATCATCACAACAATGGTGCAGAATCATACAATAGTACCATTCGGTGGGGGATATGATCATGAGTGTCCGTCTTTAAAATTCAAATTTATGGATATCTCTCACCTTTTAAGGACGTTTGCCGACATCAATAGCATTTTTTTTGTCCGAACAAATTAAAACAAATCACACAGATGCTTCTTTTGACTTCTAAATGAATATGAGTGCATTTTTTGCGATATAAACATGATATAATTCATGATTTATCAATTTGATTCAGGGCTCACATCAGATACAACTGAATCTGTTGGTATGTAGGTAGCAATTTCGTGGATTAGAGACAAAGAGATAAAAGTAATCAACAATCTTCAGGGATAACAAAGGTAAACTTCTCTCTTTTTCGAATGGAAAGTAGACTTTTGGTCTTGGAGGATTAAAGTCATCCTAGTATGCCGGAAAGGATAAAGATACATGTCTAGGCAATATGCCCCTACAATCTTGGGTAGCACTGACGCGAATATTGTGGTACAAACACGATACAATATGGACAACTGCTCAAAATCTTGGGTAGTACTGATGGGAACACAATGTTAAGCACACGACACGATATAGACAACTACTTAGAAGATTAGGACGCAGGCACGTTAGGAAAGCAATAATATTTCCCATATATACTGCAATGTAATTTTTTAACTTACGCAAGCACTGATGTTTTCCATGTATATATTATGAATATAATTTTTTAATAATATTAATAATTGTTGATAAATGATAAATTTTTGTAAGAATAAATATGTGTAGAAATTAAAGTTTCTCATGGTTCGATTTGGCTTGGTTTGATGCCAAACCCAAGTACCAAATTAATGCCTCTTATGAAAAAACAAAAACCAACACAAACCATGCTCGTTTATAATATTATTAGCCAAAATCATCCTATCGGTTTTTTCAGTTGTTTCTGATTTTTATTACAACTTTGATTTTTGAATAGAATTCAAAACTTAGTTATTAGGTTCAATTTATTATAAGTAAACAAAAATCATCATATTGAAAAAAACTAAAACAAATTATATCCCAGGTACATATATATATATATATATGATTTAATATTAGCTTTGATTTTAATCAAACCTTCTTTATTTATGAGAATATTTATTGAACTTCATATATATTATACTATGATTTTTTTTCGAGCAATATATTATACTAAGATGGTAAGTTGGCTATATATTATTCTGATTTTTATTGGGTTTTTCTGGTACTTAATCTCAGATTTTTTTTCTTTTGGTTCTTTTGTAACGTCTAGCCAAAACCAACTATCTAGAATTGGTTTCTCAGTTTTTGTATTTATGGATTTTTCGGTCTCTGACTCTTTGGGTTTTACTGTCGATTTGGACATGTTCGGGTTGAAAACCGAACAATGGGTAGCCCTAATAGCAATGAAATACACATACAAAAAAAATCTAGGGATAATTTACATACATTGGTGTGACATATGTGATATGATGTCACCAAGGTATCCAAGACGAAGACGCACGTATTACACGGACACGTGCCTATTTTAGGCGGGTCCGTGTAACTTACATCTTGTTTGTTTTTTCCTGACTCACCGGACTCGTCTGGATCTGACTGAAATCACCCGACTCATTTGGATTTGACTCAATATGTTTGTTTTTTTAATCAGATCTGACTCGAAAATATGAGTCAGTGGTTTGTTCCCGTGAATCAGAGGTATTTTATTACATGATCCAAACGGGTCTGAGTCAGAGATTATAACCTCTAAAAAGAGAGAACTGCTAAAGCTAGGGTTGTCATTGGGTATCCATTACCCGAACCTAGAACCGGATCCTGTAGAAATGGGTCCGGCTCCGGGTCCTAAAATTGGACCCTTTAACAACTCTAGAACCGATGAATAATTACTCGATTGAACCCAAATTTTAACGGGTCCAAACGGGTAATACCCGGGTATCCGGTTATTCTAACTTTTATTAATCTTTTTAGCAAAATTATCAGTATTTTGTTAGTTTTGGCTTAGATTTTTTTTTTTCGTTTTTTCTTATATTTAATCTTTATTAATACTTTAATGAAGAATTAATAATAAATTTTTGTAAAAAAAAAATTAAATCAAGCCAAAAAAGAGAAAAAATCAAGTTTTTGAAATTTTTTAATAGTTTTCTTGATATCCAATGGGTAGCCGAAATCGAAGGGTATCCGAGATTCTTAACCGTATGGTTATGGTCCATAAATTTAAAAACCGGACCGACTTTTATAAATAGGGCGGGGCTAGTGATACCCGGAGGACAGCCCTAGCTAAAACTCTTTTTAGTCTTTAAAAAAAAAGAAAAAGAAAATGAAAAAGAAAAACTGATACCAAACCCTCCCCACCGTCACTATTTCAGGTGCAGGTGCAGTAAAGGTCACCCAAGACTGCAAGACAAAGTAATAAACAAATCAAAATCAACAAAAAGAACAAGAGAAAAAGAGAAAAAAGAAAAGAAAAGAAAAGAAAAGAATGGTGGTCTATAACCTATTTATAGTTGTTAGTTTGGATTTCAGTTTCAGTTAAGATCAAAATTCACTAATTCAGGAGTTGGAGTTTTATTTACTTACAAAAAGAAACGATAGACAAAATTCAAAGGCAATACAACCGATTGCTTGTTTAGCATATAATCCTCTTAGTTAGTAGTAGCAAATAAGAAAACTGAATTAGGTCCAGTCCCGCTCTTTTCGTACATTTCACTGCAAATCAAACACATTTCCAACAACAAACTATAAAAATGAAGAGGTTCGCGGCTTGTTGTTTCATCGGTCCATCTTCTAAATCTCGAAGAAGAACAAAAACCCTTAAACAAAAGGATCATTTGCAGGTAAAACCCCTTCCCCTTTTGTCTCTCCCCTCTCCCTGTCGACTTGTGATTTTAATGCCTATTTTTTGTTTGTTTTGTTGTTGAATTCATTCTTGTGTTGTTACACCAGGAATCTAAAGAAGTTATGGAAAACCCACAAGACAACAATGCAGGCAATGCTAAACCTGAGGTGGGTTTATCTCATTTTCCCTCAATTTGTTTCATACTGTATCCGACTTCCTAGTGTTCATAAACTTATGGTACTTTGATCTTTTGTTTATAATAGGAAACCAGAGAAATTCAGGAGCAGCCACAACCAAGAAATGCAGACAATACTAATTCTGAGGTGGATTTCTCTATCTATCTGTCTCATAGGGTATCAGAATTCCTAGAGTTCATAACCTTATGGTTCTTTTAATCTGTGTTCATATTAGGAAATCGGAGAAATTCAGGAGAACCCACAATCAAGCAAGAACAGTTTGGAGGTAGTGTTGTACTCTCCCCATCTTGGTTTCTATATGTTTCTTAAGAAATCATATTTCATGGTGTTATGGAAGTGAACCAATGAAATGACAAACCAAATGTTGTTGCAATTGAGTTTTATACAATCAGGTTTTGTTTCCATACACACTTTTCTTTGAGACTTCTTATGTTTCCATACTGTTCCATGAACCTAGAAACAAAATGAGGTTAATTGAGAAAGAGAAAAACCTAATTGCTTTGCTAACAATTGAACTTCGGCGAAATGTGCTAATTTATTTCTGGAAGATTTTGTGATTGCTTAGAGTTTTATAAGTTATTAGTTTATACTTCTATTTCTTTTTTCTAAGTTATTCATTTACTCTCTTTTTTTGGATTAATAGATTAGTTCTGCCAACAACATCATCCTTAACCATGACTTCTCTGGAGGATTAGATTCCTGGCACCCAAATTCTTGTGATGCATTTGTTGTTTCGGAAGAATCGGGTTATCTGGAAGGAGTAGCAGCAAACTCGGGATCAAAATATGTTGTTACAAAAAATCGCAAAGAATGCTGGCAAGGCTTGGAGCAAGATATTACAAGCAGTGTTTCAACGGGTCTAATTTACAAAGTCTCTGCTTGTGTTAGAGTCTCAAGCTCTCCTCCGAAACTTGCTAAAGTCGTTGCTACTTTGAAACTAGAATACCAAGATTCACCAACTAATTACTTATTTGTTGGGAGGTAATAGAAATTTGCTCTTCTATTTTGTCCTAGTTTTATATTCTTCTCTTCAAAGACAGGAAGTAGATTGACGGGAATGTGTTGTTGCAGAGTTACTGCATCTCATGAGCGATGGGAAAATTTGACGGGTACATTTTATCTGGAAACCATGCCTAGTAGAGTTGTTTTATTTTTGGAAGGGCCTGAACCAGGTGTGGACCTACTCATAGATTCAGTTGTGTGTGAGGTACGTGTTCATTTCTTGTGATGGCTCATCGGCATTAGGTAAAAGCTTTACTGCATAGTCAGTAGCTTTGGCTGAGCTTTTGTACGTTCAATAACAGCGTATGGACAACAACATCATCCATAACCATGACTTTTCTGGAGGACTTAGTTCTTGGCATACCAATTTTTGTGATGGGCTTCTTGTTACAAGAGAAACGGGTTATCGTGAAGGAATATCAGCAAACACAGGCTCAAATTACGCTGTCATTACAAATCGCAAAGAAAGTTGGCAAGGCTTGGAGCAAGATATTACAAGCAGAGTTTCACCGGCTCTAACCTACAAGGTCTCAGCTTGTGTTAGAGTCTCAAGCTCTCCTCCGGAACTTGCTAAAGTCGTTGCTACATTGAAACTAGAATACCAAGATTCACCAACTAATTACCTATTTGTTGGGAGGTAATAGAAATTTGCTCTTCTATTTTGTTCTAGTTTTATATTTCTTCTCTTCAAAGACAGGAAGTAGATTGATTGGAACGTGTTGTTGCAGAGTTTCTGCATCTCATGAGCGATGGGAAAATTTGACGGGTACATTTTGTCTGGAAACTATGCCCAGTAGAGTTGTTTTATATTTGGAAGGGCCTGAACCAGGAGTAGACCTACTCATAGATTCTGTTGTGTGTGAGGTACGTGTTCTTTTCTTGTCATCAAGTAATAGATTTAGCACATAGTCAGTAGCTTTGGCTGAGCTTTTGTACGTTCAATAACAGAGTACATCCAACAACATCATCCATAACCATGACTTTTCGGGAGGACTTAGTTCTTGGCATCCCAATTTGTGTGATGGGCTTTTTGTTACAAGAGAATCGGGTAATCATGAAGGGATATCAGCGAACACAGGCTCAAATTACGCTGTCATTACAAATCGCAAAGAATGCTGGCAAGGCTTGGAGCAGGATATTACAACTAGAGTTTTACCAGGTTCTACTTACTCGGTATCTGCCTGTGTTAGAGTCTCAAGCTCCCATGAAGAACCTTCTAAAGTGATCGCTACCTTAAAACTCGAAAACGAAGATTCATCAACTAGTTACTTATTTATCGGGAGGTAGTAGGAACTTCATCTTTTAGTTTTCTACAATTTCTATCTGTTATTTTAATTTGTAAGTTCATCACTTAGATAATTACAAGGAAATCAGGTTGATGGATGTTCATTTTCACAGAGCTTCTGCGTCGAAGGAGCGTTGGGAAAGCTTGACAGGCACATTTACCCTGGAAGCAATGCCCAAGAGAGTGGTTTTCTTTCTGGAAGGGCCTGATCCAGGTGTAGATCTACTCATAGATTCTGTTGTAGTCTCCTCCTACATTGTCAGCAAGTGTCAGGTACGAGGTTTTTACCTTTCTTGCTGTATTGACTTCAACTTAGAGCTTCAGTAGACAATAAGAAGCTGTGGATGTTTAGTAGTTAATCTAATGTCCCATAAAATGTACTTAGAGATTTCCAATACTATTTAGAGTTTAAGCCTTAAGATTTCCTATCTACGAAGGAAATAATGTGCTGTGAGTGTCTTTACTTTCCACGAACTATGTTTACCATGAGGATTTGTTTGAGATGTAGGCTATTGTGGTATGACCTCTTAAGATTTGCTATATAGTCTCTAAGGATTAATAACTAAAATCCTTTGTTTGTTACATGTGAGTAGCCTGAAATTGCTAAACCTTTCAATGATGGAGATAAGAATAGAGATGAGAGTATCATACTGAACCCTCGATTTGAGGATGGCCTTAACAATTGGTCTGCAAGAAGCTGTAAGATTCTCGTACAGGAATCCATGGGAGATGGTAAAATAGTTCCATCATCTGGAAGATACTTTGCTTCTGCAACGGAAAGAACACAGATCTGGAATGGGATTCAGCAGGACATAACTGGAAGGGTGCAACGGAAACTTGCCTATGAGGTAAATGCTGTAGTTCGGATTTTCGGGAACAATGTCACTACTGCCGATCTCCGTGCAACGTTGTTTGTTCAAATACCGAACCAGCATGACCAATACATAGGCATTGCCAAGTTAGTTTTCTCCTACTTCTCTGATTTCTTTAGATAACTCATAAGTTTTGTATTTCTGCTGCTTGCCTGTACCGTAAAGAGTAAGGATTTTTTTTGTCTCCTTTCTCAAATCACTGAAACAAAGTCGTTCCTGTTGCACAGCTTGCAGGCAACTGATAAGAACTGGGTACAGTTGCAAGGGAAGTTCCTTCTCAACAGTTCGCCTTCAAAGGTAGTCGTTTATTTGGAAGGGCCACCTCCAGGAACTGACATTCTTGTAAATAGTTTCCTAATAAAACATGCAGCAAAACTGCCTCCTTCACCTCGTCCACCTAATAAGGTTAGTAATAGTAACATCGACCTTTTACTACACCTTAAGTTAGAATGATAAAAAGTTATTTTATTTCAAATAGATTGACTATTTGACTCAGTTTTCATTCAGTTCTGCCAGTGATTGAATTTGAATCTAAATGTTCAATAATAATCATCTTTCTTGTTGGAACCTAACAATTCTCTGATCCCAAAAACTGTCATCTGTTTTGAAGAATGTGCCTTATGGTGTGAATGCAATTCGGAACACTAATCTTAATGATGGCCTAAATGGGTGGTTTCCACTTGGTCAATGTACTTTGTCCATTGGTACTGGTTCACCTCGTATAGTTCCTCAAATGGCAAGAGATTCCCTTGGAGCCTATGAACCTCTAAGTGGTCGCTATATTCTTGTGACGAACCGAACACAAACCTGGATGGGGCCAGCTCAAATGATCACAGATGAACTGAATACCTACTTAACATACCAAGTATCTGCTTGGGTTCGACTTGGTTCTGGAATAACTAGCCCTCAAAATGTGAATATTGCTCTTAGTGTTGATGGTCAGTGGGTCAATGGGGGTCAAACTGAAATTGGGGATGACCGGTGGCATGAAATTGGGGGTTCTTTTAGGGTCGAGAAGCAGCCTTCTAAAACTATGGTTTACATTCAAGGTCCTTCTGCAGGTGTTGACTTGATGATAGCAGGACTTCAGATTTTCCCAGTTGATAGGAGAGCAAGATTTAAACACTTAAGGAGGCAGACGGATAAGGTACTTTTCCTTCCATTATAGAACTGAAATTGTTATGTTTCACACTATCCATCAGTGGCCATCTCTTGCTAGTATCTTGGTGTTGACAAACGTAACAAACTCATACACAATATGCGAACTTTTGTTATGGAGCATTATTACTTGATGTGCAATGATTCAAAAGTTATCACTCCGCCAATTTTGGTTAATAATTTTTGTGATACATAAAATACAGATTAATTAACTTTTTCTATATTGCTGTCTCAGTTACGCAAACGTGACGTCGTTTTGAAATTCTCTGGATCGCCTACTTCAGACACCTTTGTTAAAGTCAAACAAACACAAAACAGTTTCCCCTTCGGAACATGCATTAGTAGAACCAACATAGACAATGAAGACTTTGTTGATTTCTTTGTAAAGAATTTCAACTGGGCTGTGTTTGGAAACGAGTTGAAGTGGTATTGGACAGAGGCACAGCAAGGTAACTTCAATTACAACGATGCTGATGACCTACTGGATTTATGCGCAAAGCACAATATAGATGTCAGAGGTCATTGCATCTTCTGGGATGTTCAATACAATGTCCAACCTTGGGTTCAATCGTTGAACAACACTGATCTAATGACCGCGGTTCAAAATCGTCTAAAAGGTCTTCTAACACGCTACAAGGGTAAATTCAGACACTACGATGTGAACAATGAGATGCTTCATGGATCTTACTTCCCAGATAGGTTGGGAAAGGATATCAGGTCTTTTATGTTCAAAAGTGCAAACCAACTTGATCCATCTGCAACTCTTTTTGTGAATGATTATCATGTGGAGGATGGATGTGATACTAGGTCTTATCCAGAGAAATACATTCAACAAATTCTTGGTTTGCAAGAGCAAGGTGCACCTGTGGGGGGAATTGGAATTCAAGGACATATTGATAATCCTGTGGGACCTCTAGTCTGTTCTGCCTTGGATAAGCTGGGAATTCTTGGGCTTCCGATTTGGTTCACAGAATTGGACGTCTCTGCGGAAAATGAATATGTCAGGGCTGATGATTTGGAGGTTATGCTCCGTGAAGCGTTTGCTCATCCTGCTGTTGAAGGAATTGTATTGTGGGGATTTTGGGAGCTTTTTATGAGTCGAGATCATGCACACTTGGTTGATGCTGAAGGTAATGTTAACCAAGCAGGTAAGAGGTACCTTGCGCTCAAGAAAGAGTGGCTATCTAATGCCCATGGGCATATTGATGATCAAGGAGAGTTCAAGTTTAGAGGCTTCCAGGGGTCATATGATATTGAAATCATGACTTACTCGAAGAAAGCTGTTAAGAAGTTTGTTGTTGATAAAGGTGATTCACCACTGGTTGTGACTATTGATTTGTAGATAATATTCCTACTATTCTTTGATCTAATAAGGTAACGTCCTGATCTCTCCGGGTTGTTCATAATGTATAGTTGATGAAAATATTGAATAAATGATGTCTTGTACCCTTGTTTTTCGTTCGAAAAATTATTCTCTGTCATTTGCCAGTGGCATTGTACATGAAATTTTTCTGTCAAGTGATGCATATATCGATTCTACTGTAAAGAAATAAGTCGATCAGTAAAGATGTAATACTAATCTATTCGTGTTTATACTGTAACTTCCTTATACTATTTCTTGGTCTCTTTGTAATTTGAAGGCATTCCAAGCTATAAATTCTGCGTATCTGTATGGTTAATCTTTGCAAACGTAACAATGTGGCAACTTATGTGAATAATTTCTCTTAATCATTGTAGTTCGTCTAATAAACGCAAAATAAACGAAACAAAACCGAAGTACAATTCTAGTTCGTCTAATAAACGTAAGATAAACGGAACATAACCGAAATTGGATGTATAATTGTAGTTCGGCTATTTGGCAATCAATATCAGTCAGTTTCAGTCTGCATCACCGGTACAGTCGTATCGTATCAGCATTAGTAGATGCTGATGCCGCAGCTGTACCTTATCTACGGCAAACTATGGTAGACAGACACTTCCCACAAAAAGAAGAAAAAAAACAAAATGGGAAAGGGAGTTTTGCTTGGTGGGTCGAATAAAAGTGGATTTAAATGACTATGAAGATGAGACGATGACGTCAAACATCATCGTTTACATGGGTCCTAATGTTACGTACTTTCCTAGAAAGTTCATTCATCATTTTCATTATCAATTCCATCCCCACTACTTATCATCACCTGCGAGTCCGCGACCACAATACACTATCTCTATTCCGAGTTTCACTTGTTCCTTGGTGGCCCTGCAATATCCAAGCTATGTACACCGATTTATCGCAGGTAGTGTTGGACGTCCTAACTAAAACCTGCACAAAAGAGATGGTAACTGTATGTACACCTTTCATCATTCACCACGTGTACAGAAAGAGACACGTGGAAGGCATGCAAAACAAGATATCAAAACATGATAACAAGCATCTCATCAGAAGATGCCACCGGTCAGCAGATCTGACGGTCAGGGACAGAGGATCACAGAGGTATGATGGCTTAGAGGAGCACCAGATAATACCCCTTGGGTGTTAATACACCGAATCCCGAGGAAGATCCCAGATCAACGGCTGAGAGGAAGTTTGATTGACACAGATGTGACCAGACAAAGAGACACTTGCCTGACACGAGCAGACACCCATCTACCCGCATTAAATACCAAAGAGATATACACGTGTCAATCAGCTCGTGGAAGAGGCGAGGATAGCCCTTCGTATTCAAGCTTAGGCCGCAGCATATGCCGAAGTCCTCTGCGTAATGGGCACAAAGCACAAGAAGATAAGATCACAACGACACCTCAGAAGTGGGACCCACGTTCCAACCCTATAAATACCCCTCTCCACTAAGAGAGAAGGGGTCGACCAATCCAGAGCAATTATAGGAGAGAGAAATAGGAAGAGTAAGTAATCCCCCTACTTCCGCAGACCCATGTACACTCTAAAGTCATTCGACTATCTTTGTAATCATTCAATACATAGTGAAACACCATCCCCGTGGATGTAGGCCTTAGTGCCGAACCACGTAAATCTTTGTCTTATTTACATTTCAGCACTTTACATTCAGCGTTGAACTTCATGTGCTTTACATTTATACTTGATTCTCTGTTTATTCCTTTATACGAACATTATTTATGATAATATTCGACTAGACAATGACAAGCTCGAAGGCTTTGAGTCGATGAGTCGATGAATCGATATAATCATCCCCTTTACACATACGACGTACAATTTTAGAATTAGAATGTATGCGAAAATTGTTTGTGAACACGTGGATGGCTTCGTGATTTATGTGTTCACAATCTGGCGCTAGAAACAGGGACTTTGTCCCGGTAAAAGATTTATCTTATCCTGTGATTTCACCTTAAACGCGCATCATGCTTGTGCCCTATTCTGGGTTCAGCGTGCTTTCAAAACCTTTTTTATTCTGGGTTCATGGTCTTCATTTTCACAAAAACCATTTCAAAGCAGAAATCCATGGCTATCTATCACAGATTTGCACGTGAGGCGTTTTTCTTTTAAAACTAAGACTTAATAATCCAGATTCATGAGTTCTCGCTACGGATCTTCCTTTTCAAGAGTTTTCCTTTTCAAAAGTAGTCTGAAAACAAGGTCCATGATTGTTTATTAGAGGATTTGTATTGCGAAAACTAGACCGATGGAGTATTTATGTTTCTCTTTTATTAAGGCCCTTGGGCAGCTCATTTCCTTTTATTCCACAAATTTTTGTGGATACGAATGGCACTAACCCGATCCTCGTGGATATCTTTGGTTCTCTTTATTTATTCCCTTATGCAGAAAAAGACTAAAAATGGAAAAGATACTAGAGGCAGGAAAAACCAAAGCCTCATCAAAGGAGACACCGAGGATTACCCCGGTCATGACCCGAAGCAAGCAGAAAGGAGACAAAGCTAAAACAGCTACTCAGAGGCAGGATGCTGCGGAAATCACCTCGCCTATGAACACTAACTCCATTGCAGCCGCGGCTCTCAAATCAGCAGCCACAAAGAACAACGCAACTGTTGCAGCCCTCCAGGCTACAGAAGCTAACAAGACTTTGGTTTCAAACCAAATCCATCAACAAAGAGAAGGGGTGGCAGAATCTATGACACATCAGCCCGCACATCCACCAGTGTTCGGAATGCCGTCAACCAACGGTCAGAATCAAACCATACCAGTGGTTTTAGTACCGCGGGTGGAAGCTCAACCGAGGGGACCAAACTTGGAGATACCAACAATTGAAGCTGATCCTCTACCACCCTTAATACACACAGTAGACGAAGGGGGAACTATGGCCGTAGGGGTACAAGCCGGGACTCCCAATCAGGGATCAAACCAGTCCCAACGACTGATGGTAGAGCTCGAAGAATTGAAAAAGAGCCAGCAGGTTTACGCAGATGCCGTAGCTCTTCTGGCAAGAGAGAACCAAAACTTGAAAGACAGGATTGCCCAAAGCACGAAGACTAGCCAACAAATGGATGAAGCAAATTCTAAGGCACCAGAGCCTAATCGAGACCGAAGAATCATCCTAGCAAACGCCGCTAGGGGAAGCAGTGCATCCGATCCGGAATATTCCGCAGAAGACTTAGACTATTATGACAGTGAAGTTCGAAGAAAGAAACGCTCAACTGAGCATGAGAACGTGGGATATTACCGCACAATGGAAGAGCTACGTGATGAGATGATGGCCGAGATCAGGCAGTTAAAAGCCAGAGGCGGAGGAAGGCTTGAAGAGGTGATGAAAGAGGCTAATTCCACGCCCCTAACTCATCGCCTGGCAAATACCCCATTCCGTTAAAGTGCCTTGTCCCAACTTTTGAATGCTATGACGGATCTAGTGATCCCGTGGCACATATCCGGTATTATAATCGTATCTTATCCCGATGGAGTCAAAACGACGCCGTCCTCTGTAGGTATTTCCCATCAAGTCTGAAGGGATCGGCTTTGTCTTGGTTTGACAACTTGCCACCTGATTTCATCAACTCCTACGATCAACTCGCAGAGAAATTCTTGAGAACCTACATGTACAACAAAGATGTAAACACCGGAATGGATAAACTTTTTTCTCTGGCAATTGGTTACAAGGAGAACACGAGGGAATACACCAACAGATGACACAAGATCTGCCAAGCCATAGGGAGTGTGGATCCCGTAGTGAGCATCAACTGCTACAAGTGGGATTAGATCGAATGAGTCCACTATTTGTTGAGATCCACGGAAGCGTACCTAAGACAGAAGGAGATCTTCGAATAATTATTGAGAAGTATGCTCGTCTTGAAGAAATCCAGCGTGAGAACCCGAGGGCACAAACGCAGAGGTCTCACCGTACCAATTCCGCAGAACAAACCAGCGGGGCCAAAAGAAATAGCTCAGTGGAACGACCGCACGACGATATGAAGGAACGAAGAGATGAATGACGAAAAGATGATCGAAAATTCGAAGATCAGGTTTACACGAAGCTCAATGCTAGCTATGCTCGGATCTTGCGAGAGATCAAAGGAAGGGAAAATTTGGAGTGGCCTGGTCTAAGGGAAAACAGCCCCCAAGTACCGAGAAGTCTAAAGATTACTGTGAGTATCATTGCTTCAATGGACACCAGACCGAGAAATGCAAAAACCTCAAAATAATGATCCAAAAATTGATTGATGCTGGCGAACTCAAGCAATACATACGAAAGGAAGTCACCGTGGACAGATCCAAACGAACCAAGCAAGTCCAACTTCCAGAGGCAAACTGCACAATCAACACCATCTCGTGTTCCTAAGCCGCAGGGCCCTCACTTACAACGCAGATAGGAAAGAGGCTACGAAAGCAGTTCGAAGACCACTGAGAATTATATAAGATTGATGGCGTAGAGGTGGACGAGCACGAAGAGTGGATGAACGCACCTATCATCTTCGATACTGAAGATATCGAAGAAGATATGGAAGACCATAACGATCCCTTGGTCCTCACACTACCAGTGGCCGGATGTAACCTCAAAAAGATCCTCATCGACGGGGAAAGCTCAGTGAACGTTCTATTATACGACGCCTTCAAACGGATGAAGCTCCATGATGAACAGCTGTTGACCTCTTATTACACCATCTACGGGTTCAACGGAGCACCCACAAAGCCATTAGGAGACATCGTGTTGCAGGTGAACGCCGGGCCCATGAAAGTAGAAACAAGATTCAGCGTGGTAGACGCCCCATCCCCCTATAACGCCATTATTGGACGAAAGTGGGTACATAAACTCAAGGGAGTGGCAGCAACTTACTACCAATATCTCAGGTTCCCTACACCCGAGGGAGTAATGGAAATCAAGGGAGATCGGGTCTCTGCAAAAGAGTGCCAGGACACTCAGGATCGTATCAACAATGAACAGGAAGAGCAGCGAAAAACCCGAAGGATCAAAAATAAAGAAGCTGCGAAAAAAAAGGCCATAGACCTGTTCCTCAAGGAAACCGCAGGGAAGGGCTTGACAAAAGATGATAATGTCCTTAACACAGAGGCAAGTACTTCAACAGCTAACGAAGGACAAAAACATACCAAAGAGCAATTAAAGAACGTCCCAGTCCTTGGGGACCCGAAGCCGGTGTTCACACCAGTGGAGCCCGTAAAAGAAATTAACATAGGAACGAAAGAAAACCCGAAGATGATCAAAGTAGGGACCATAATGGACGAAGAAAGAGAAGATTCCTTAACCAAATTACTTAAAGAATACGCGGATGTATTCGCATGGAAGTTAGGAGATATGCCGGGGATTGATCCAAAAATAATCCAACACGAGCTGCGCATCAAACCAGGCACGCCACCTTTCAGGCAGAAAATAAGAAAAGTTGCACCAGAGTATCATAAGGCAGTAGAAAAAGTACTTCGGAAACTACTAGAAGCAGGCTTCATCAAGGAAGTCAAATACCCTACATGGATCTCCAACATGGTCGTCGTTCCTAAGAAAAATGGAGGGTTTAGGATATGCATCGACTTTACTAACCTCAACAAGGCATGTCCAAAAGACAACTATCCCCTACCGAGCATATATCAACTAGTTGAAGCAGTGGAAGGGTACGAAGAGCTGTAATTCATGGACGGATACTCTGGTTACAACCAAGTAGCCCTGGCAGAAGAAGATCAACCACACACAACATTCTGCACCCCGCATGGCCTTTATTGCTACACTAGAATGTCCTTTGGACTTCGAAACGCAGGGGAAACTTACCAGAGAATGGTCGATGCTATCTTCAGGCCATGGATTGGTAGTACCCTAGAAGTCTACGTTGATGACATGCTCGTCAAAAGTAGGTTGCGCAAAGATCACCACCAGGACCTGAGAGATATTTTCGAAGCAATGAGGAAACATCACATGAAAGTAAATCCAGAAAAATGCACCTTCGGTGTCACCTCAGGGAAATTCCTCGGATATCTGGTAACAAAAAGGGGTATTGAGGTAGACCCCGCGAAGATTCAGGCCATAGTGAAAATGCCATCTCCGAAGAATTTAAAAGAAGTGCAAAAGCTCAATGGGTCCTTAGAAGCCTTGGGCAGATTTATTGCCCGATCCTCGGACAAATGCAAACATTTTTTCAATATTCTCATAAAAGGGAATAAGTTTGAATGGACCGCAGAATGCGAAGAAGCCTTCCAAAGAATCAAGGAATACCTGGCTTCAATTCCAATCCTGCAGAAGCCTGATCCTGATGAGGTTTTGGCATTGTACATAGCAGCGACAGAAGACGCGGTTAGCGCAGTATTGGTCAAAACCAATACGAAGATAGAACAACCTATCTATTATGTCAGCAAGACCCTCAATTCTGCGGAAAGGAATTACACGAAAATCGAACAACTCATCCTGGCATTAGTATGGGCTACTCAAAAGCTGAGAACCTATTTCCTAACTCACTTCATCCGCGTCCCATGCAAAGCACCACTGGAAGCAGTCCTCAAAAGCGCGAGAAAAGTAGGTAGAATAGCCAAGTGGAACACCCACCTGGACCAATTCAACATCATTCATGAAATTCAACATTCCCAAAAATCCCAAGTATTGGCGGATTTCTTAGCAGACCTCCCCCTGGACAACGATGAAGAGATTAGGGGAATACCAGAAGCCGACGAGGAAAGAAAGGATCCAGTTGATGTCCTCGAACCCACGAGTCAAAGACAATGGGAAGTCTTCGTTGATGGTTCCAAAAATAAGGAAGGGGAAGGAATAGTCATTGTCATCACCACCACAACTGGAGAAAGGATCGTACATGCACTCAGGTTGGAATTCAAAGAGCATACTAACAACATCGTCGAATACGAGGCAGTCGTACATGCCCTCCGCTTGATAATAGAGATGGGGGTAACTCATGTAAGACTGACAAGTGATTTACAGCTTGTCATACGGCAAATAGGGCTCGAATACAATGTGTACGACGACACCCTCTCAGCTTACATGGACTTGGTCCAAACATTGGCATCACAAATTCCGAACATCAAGTTCCGGCACTTATGCAGAAGGGATCTCAGGCACGCGGATGCCCTAGCATATATATCATCCATGTTGAAGGACAAGAGTATCGAAGCTATCAAAATAACAAGCGTATACGAGCCTTCGATTGCATCACAATTTTCCTTTGCTACAAATCAAGATACAGTGGAAGAATATATCGAAGATCAGGTGGGAGAAGACATCCGTAACGATTTTGACGAAGAAGATATCCTGTCAAGAGCAAATCAAGACGAAGACTTCAACAACGAAGATGATTGGAGAATGATGATCTATGCGTTTCTCAAGGATGGAACCTTACCCGCGGATCATAAACAAACCAGGAAAATACTCTCCAAAGTAGGAAGATATGATCTTCAGGATGGGGTCTTGTACAAGAAATCTTTCCTCGGACAGTTACTACGTTGCTTATCCAGGGAAGAGGGGCATCGAATTCTAAACGACATCCATTATGGTGACGCAGGGAACCATAGCGGCATGAGATCACTAGACGACAAAGCAAAAATGCAAGGATATTACTGGCCCACAATGATACAAGATGCTGCAAGAATGTCCCGACGATGTGAAGAATGTCAGCGTTTCGCCAAAAAGATACACGCACCAGCAAAAACGTTGAATTCTGTGGATAGTCTGTGGCCATTTGCAAAATGGGGCATAGATATCGTTGGGCATTTCATCGAAGGATCAGGGAAAAGACAATTTTTGATAGTATCCACGGACTACTTCAGTAAATGGGTGGAAGCCAAAGCCTTAGCCAGGATCAGAGACGTGGACGTGTTTACTTTCATATTCCAAAACATTATTTGCAGGTTCGGCATACCAGTGGAAATCGTGTCCGATAATGGTAAACAATTACAGGGGAAAAACATAGACATGCTCTTCGACACTTTCAAAATAAGGAAAAACAAGTCCACCCCCATATACCCTCAAAGCAACGGACAAGCGTAAGCTACTAACAAGACCCTCGCACTTATCCTCAAAAAGCAATTAGACGAACACAAGGGGGTTTGGTGTGAACAGCTACACAATGTATTATGGGCATACATGACAACACGAAGATCTGCCACTAGGGAGTCCCAATTTATCCTCACTTATGGAGCTGAAGCAGTCATCCCAACAGAGATCCTCATGCCAACCACAAAGACCGAAGCATGGGAGAAAAATCTCACAACAGACATGACGTTAGAGAGACTGGACGACCTGGAAGAGAGGAGGGAAGCAGCATTGCAAAAGATGGAAAATTATCAACGGAGATTAGCGAGAGAGTACAACAAAAAGGTTAAGCTTCGAAATTTTGTAGAAGGGCAGTATGTGCTAAGAACAATCCCGCAGTATCAACGAGAGAAGAAATGGGGAAAATTAGCACCTACATAGGGAGGACCTTTTATAATACACGACATTGCGTGAAAAGGTTCCTACTATCTTCGCAATCTGAAAGGCGAAGTCCTCCGGCACCCTTGGAATGCTAAATGGCTCAAACCGTACTACCCATAGGAGCAGCGCAACTTTGCATCTGCGTGAAGAATACCAGAAGAAGAAGGCAGCGTAACCGCTTTACATGTTTCTATCTCTGGACAAGGAGTAACAGGCCTCAACCTATCAATCAAACAAACTTTTTGGGAAATCTTCAAGCAAACGAAATGGTCAAAAGGCCCGCTGGGTGAACGCATGTACATTACATAATAAATTAACAATATTGGGGAAAGTAGTTAATCTACAATCTCTCAGGGCTCCCCTATCAGTGTTTATGAGTGTAAGACCAGGGGGAAGACACCTAGCAGAAAGAGATACCCAACCAATTTTAAGGCAGCGGGTCGACGGAATGGGTGCATGTAAATATTTCAAATAAGCATACCATATCCTAGAACGCTTCCCCATCCCCCGCCGTTTGGGAATCCTCTGGCCCAGGATTCGCCATCGGGGTGACAGGTCTCAAGACGATCACGAAGGTATTTACCTTCGGTGTCGCACCCAAACACTCTCAACTTTTTAAAAAGCAAGTTATTTCTAGTTTAACACTTCACAATACTTAAAATAAAAATGAATTGATAACGCAGGTATGCCAAAAGGATGATCCATTTCATAAAGAGTTGATTACAAGTTCAGCAAATAAGATAAAGCATGAAACACATCAAAAAATGATCCGAAATTATATAATCAACAAGGATCAACTTTCTATGACTAATAAAAGAAATCTACTTGGACGATACAGCTCCATCAACAGGGTTGTCTCTGCGAGATGAAGGTACGCTACCACCTGAAGAAGTCCCAGAAGAACCAGGCAAGGGCATGGGAAGGGGACAACGCAGATAATTCTTGACAAGACCATGTTCGACTTTAAGATCAAGTTCAATATTATCTAGGATTTTGTTGGTCTCTTCAGCCAACTGATATCGAGCTTTATAAGTGATAACAACGGTCCGCTGGTTGGCCTGAGACAGCAATGCAGATAGGCGTTCCGCCTCTTTGGAGGCAATCTCCGCTGCTTCCTCACGAGACGCGGCCAACCCTTTGAAATAGCTGGCTTGTCCTTCCTGCTGCACTAAGGCATATTGAGTTTTTTTAAGCTCATCATTTGCTGCGTGAAGCTGTCCCTCGAGTGCTGAAAACAAGAAATACTAAGGGGTTAAAACGAAGAAATCACAGAATCACACTCGATAAAACGAGGTTATACCTTCGACATTAGCCTAAGCCTCTTCATACTCATTAACAACTGTGTCCCGAGCCTCATCAAGAATGTAATATTCGTCGGATAGTTTCTTATAATCCGTTTGAAGGTTCGTAAGAGCAAATTGACTCGCGTCTAAGTCTACCTGCTTCATTGAATCCAAGTGACGAAGATGGTTGACTTCGTCATTCATCTCCCCCATCCTTTTATGGAGTCGATACACATTCACTTCAAGATCTCTTTCATATTCCACTTGGCGAGCAACATCAGCTCGAGACGCTGCTAGGGCTTTACTAAGAGCACCAACCTCGGCCCTAGCATTATCTCTTTCCTCGGAAAGATGCAGCATACTATCCCTAACCCCGGGGCCTAAGAAAGAACGAGCATGTTGTAACTCTCCTTCCAAAAAGCGCACTCTAGCCTCTAAGTCTGAAGCATGTCCTCGAGCATCACGCAGGTTGTCACACATCCATAGCAGCGTATCATTAAACAGACGACGGTCATGATTGTACTTATTTTGCATATCAACCATCAGTGTTCGTTTTTCACGCCACTCAGCTGCTAAGGCGTTGTGCTCATCAGCACGAGCATTCCATTTTACGGCTTCGCTTTTCAACTTACCCACCAACTCTGCAATGCGAGATTTCTGTCGTTCCCTTTCTTTCCGAAGCCATATGAGCTCGGGGACTCCACCCACTGAAGATAAGATGGGGAGACTGAGACAGAACACCAAAGTACAAATAGGGAATCACGAGGAGTAAAAGACCAATAAAAAATACGAACCTGTGAGGGACGATATATTTCTGCGAGCTTGCTCCAATTCGTTGCGGACTATAGCAAGTTCCGAACGGAGACTCCCCTCGGCATTACCCAGCCGCTCCTTTTCCTTCAGGCGACCCTGCAGTTCACTTATTTCCATCTCGGTCGCAGATAGTTCTTCTTCTCTATGACGAAGCTTAGCCTCCAACTTTAAAGACTTTGCTTTAAAGAATTGGTATAGAACATGGTTACAATGTTCGCTCCTCATCATCTATGTCACAAACGAAAAAAATTATTATACCCAAGGGATCGGATATCGCGAAGAATACAATGTTCGTATATCATGAGGGAATCAGTACAAGGATTTACCTCTAAGACACGCTGCTGGGGAAAACCGTATTGGTACCCATCAGCTATGGCCATCATATCAGCAACAGTGGAGGGAGGGTCAACCACTAGGTTAGCTTCTGTAGCTCTCAGATTCCTCTCCCACATCTCAGCAACGCGGACTTCAGAAGACACTTGCATCATCTGACGAGTATAAGCGTCAGAATTCTTCTCACCAGGGACCATTGGGGCAGGGTTGGGGACGAACATCAGATTTTTCTTCTTAAGCCAAGACAAAATGGCATCTTCGCCTTCAGGCATTAGCGAGTAAGGGAAATCCTATGAAGGATATTCAACCGCAGACTTCCTTTTGGTTGTTCTCCCCTCACTCGCGCAAGTCTCGACATCACCAGCCTCAGTATGACCACCAGCGTTTTCAGCCTGCTGACCGGTGGCATCTTCTTTACAAATATCCCCAAGCACATCCCAATCATCATTTGGGGAAAGCAATGAGAAGTCTTCGGCAAGACCAATGGCAGCATTCACATCAAAGGATTCCCCCGCGTATTATACCCTACCAAAAGAAAATTCAGGGGAAATAACGGGAAGAGTACCCACACCAACAATATTATCGCCAACAGGGGCAGATCCACCCCGCCAGTACCACCAACGGTAATATTACCCTCAGACTCACCATCACCACCCGCGATAATTTCTTCTTCACCATCACCACCCGCGACAACTTCTTCTTCACCATTACCACCTTCGTCATCAGGGTGAGAAGTATTAGTACGCTCTTCTCCATCGGACATTTCTTCATCCTCAGCATACCCTTCGTTTACAGGACTCGTAACCTCATCATAAACCTCAGTCTCACCGGTAACCACAGTAGAAGATTGTTTGGGTCCAAGTTTCTTCTTCTTCGACACCTACAAACCGGTACACATCCCCACAAAGGCTCATTTTTTCCTCACTTCAAAAATGAAAATTATTTCAAGCAAGGAAAAAGGGGCAAATAGAATAAAGAATATAAGAAGAAACTATACCTTGGCAGCAACAACACTCTTCGGTGGATGGGTAGCACCAGAACCCTCCTCCTCATCTCCATCAAGGACATCAAGAGCGTAAGGAAAATTCATGCCCGCGAAATTCGGACGCCAAGGACAGAAATATCCATAATGAGCAGGAGGAGTTTCACGAGGCTTGCTGTTTTCAGAAGGACGCCAACCGCGCGGACCAGGAATCCAACCATAAGCCCAAGGACCAACTACCTCAATAAAAGTAGCATTCCATTCATAATCATGGTCACGCTTAATACTTTCACGAGCAGGAAAGAGTTTCCGTTTAGCAGATCCCTCAGTAACAGGAACATACTTCAGCTTGGCATCACTCACCTCACTCAAAAGATGAATTTCACCACGAGGAGCAGCAATATTACGAAGACTAACACTCCACGGATTACGGTTTCTACTGTTGACATAATCCCCAAAGGAACTGTTAAAATTCTGAGGAGTGTACCACTCTCTCTCAGCAGGATTTGGAACATAGCAGGTCATCATAGTCTCTCCCTTGCTTCGCAGGTAACATTCCTTCAGTGAACGAAGATAATTCCCAGATAGTTGTGACACAGAACGATTATGAGTGTTTGTGGAAGAGCCTTCGCGACTAGCCAACACGTCATAATAAAAGGAGTCACCCGACTTATATAGGGGCAACATGAGACCCTCCTCGAAGGCTCCAACCTTAGTCAATAGATGAAACTCGTCAAACTGATACTTAGCAAGGAGCTCGTAAGTGATATCATCGTCAAGGTCATAGAAGCGAACCTCAAAAGCTTGAAGCTCATGTTTTTCCTTGAAAATCTCAAGATAAATATGCTTGAAAGTGACCTTCTTCTTACCAACTGAAATGCTGCGTATCACGGGGACAATTTCTTCTTCGTCTGCGAAATCAGAAGTATGACTCAATTCCGAAGCTTTCCTTTTAGAAGGAAGATTTTTAGACGGATCAACTCTCGACGTAGTACCCTTGGAGTACTTACCTTTGAAAGAAACCGTGGGAGGCGGCGGCAAAGATTTCTGCGGAGGCACTGAAGGAGGAGCCATAGAACGAAGGGGCGGAACATCCAATGTTGCATTACGAGAAGGAGGATCCAACGTGCTCCTAGAGTCATCACGAGGGGGAGCCTGTGTACTCCTAGAATCTTCACGAGGACGAGAAGGGGCACGATTAACAGCATACCTATATCCAGAAGGACCCTTCGGCACATCCCCTTTCTTAGTAGGCACAACCTTCGCACCAGAGGAAGATGAAACCCTATGACCCCGAGGATCCAATTGCGAAGACTTGTAAGGACCTTCCCCAAGTGGAGATCTGTCAGAATCTCGACGCGGAGGGGATCTTGGCGGACTAGACAGAGAGGTTTGGTAAGGAGCCCGCGGACGATCAAACATATCTACAAGGAAACACAAAAACAGTTTAGAGAAGAATACGAGGAGATCACTAAAGATCAAAAAACCCATAATTGATGGTTCATCCGGATAAACATTAAAAACCCTAAGAACTAAAAAAACCCAGAAATACTCCATCAAACTCCAGGGATAATACTTAGATACAGACTCACAGACTTTGTAACAAAGAACAGGGGCAAGCATATATGCTTCGACATGTGTGTTCTTCATCACAAAGCCAAGAATACAGCAGCAGGAAACGAACGGGTAGATACATAGATAAATCAATGATGAGCATCTAATGAAAAACCCCATACCTGTATAGAAGAGGACGACAAGCACCAACCACAGTCGAAGAAAGGAGGATCGGAGATATCAAAAGCTAGTTGTCTGCGATACAGGGGCAACAACAGTCGAGAGCGAAAGAGACAGAAAATTGAATGATGTTATCTTCTTCACAAGAATGACGATAATAAATGACTAAAGAACAAGAATAGAAAACAAGAAGAGAAGACAATAACTGTCCCTCGTACCAAGGAGCAGTTATGGGGAAAGTTAATGCAAAGTGGGAAACGTGCCCGTATTTATAGGGGAAGTTATTTCAGGAGAGATAAAACGTGTAGGACGACCTTTCTTCTTCTATATTGCAAAATGCGCCCAAGTGATAAGAAGAGGGGCAAATTGTATGTACACCTTTCATCATCCACCACGTGTACAGAAAGAGAAACGTGGAAGGCATGCAAAACAAGATATCAAAACATGATAACAAGCATCTCATCAGAAGATACCACCGGTCAGCAGATCTGACGGTCAGGGACAGAGGATCACAGAGGTATGATGGCTTAGAGGAGCACCAGATAATACCCCTTGGGTGTTAATACACCCAATGCCGAGGAAGATCCAAGATCAACGGCTGAGAGGAACTTTGACTGACACAGATGTGGCCAGACAAAGAGACACTTGCCTGACACGAGCAGACGCCCATCTACCCGCATTAAATACCAAAGAGATATACACGTGTCAATCAGCTCGTGGAAGAGGCGAGGATAACCCTTCGTATTCAAGCTTAGGCCGCAACATATGCCGAAGACCTCTGCGTAATGGGCACAAAGCACAAGAAGATAGGATCACAACGGCACCTCAGAAGTGGGACCCACGTTCCAACCCTATAAATACCCCTCTCCACTAAGAGAGAAGGGGTCGACCAATCCAGAGCAATTATAGGAGAATATAAGAGAGAGAAATAGGAAGAGTAAGTAATCCCCCTAATTCCGCAGACCCATGTACACTCTAAAGTCATTCGACTATCTTTGTAATCATTCAATACATAGTGAAACACCAGCCCCGTGGATGTAGGCCTTAGTGCCGAACCACGTAAATCTTTGTCTTATTTACATTTCAGCACTTTACATTCAGCGTTGAACTTCATGTGCTTTACATTTATACTTGATTCTCTGTTTATTCCTTTATACGAACATTATTTATGATAATATTCGACTAGACAATGACAAGCTCGAAGGCTTTGAGTCGATGAATCGATATAATCATCCCCTTTACACATACGACGTACAATTTTAGAATTAGAATGTATGCGAAAATTGTTCGTGAACACGTGGATGGCTTCATGATTTATGTGTTCACAATAACGTTGGATAAACCTGCTTAAGTTTGTCCGATTTATCATTACCTGCAGACTCATCATTGACAGCGTTGAAAGCTGCTGCTGCTTATTCTGTTAATTATCCATGAAAATGACTCACTTAGAAATTTTCTTATCCTCATCATCATCATCATCACAGGCTTGCCATAACCGTAAGTTAACCTCCATTCCAAATAACGTTTGATTAATAATTAATTAGTGGGATTATCATCATCTTATTAATTAAGACAAGCATTAAGTAGATTAGAAAAAGAATAGGCATGACCTATATATGGAGAATTCAGACATGCATACAGGGATGACTATGGCCACCTGCTTATCCAATAATGGCACTCCCTAACACCATTTCTTTACCTTGCCCCACACGCTTGCTTCATCATCTTCTCTAAATATATAAACAACAATAATGAAGAACAATCATCAGTTTCTCTTTGACGTTTTTCACACACACTCCAGAGACCCTACAGCACACTTTATCTTTAATTCCTCTCATCATGCACATAATCTCTAGCTAAATCAACTCCCACTTTCTTTTCATTTTTTCCTCCCAATCCAACAACCAAATTTATTTCACACCTAAAAGAAAATGATGATAGAATTAAGGAAATCGATCGGTCTCTTATTAGTCTAAATCATTAACTACATCCAACAACCTTATTTTCGCCAGGAAACTTCCTCGTAAAAGTAAATCAACAAGTCTTGCAAGTAGAAATCATTTAAGCCTGAGAATTTATGTCATCTCCAACAACTCTAATCACTTGCCTTTGTTGCCTTGCCTCTTACCGGCCATATCTGAAAACTGTAAAGTATATAGAGATGGAGATTTTGAGACGCATAAAAATTGTATTATTATCTGATCATACTAAGTGACAGTAATACTAACTTCTTTATATAGTTACAGATTAATATTTAGTTACATTACATCTAAGTATATATTTCGAACAAACCAAAAAAAAGAAGAAAATTCAAATAAGAAGGAGATTTCGTACATAGTGTCATATAGAACGAACCCAACACCCTAAACAAAAAAACAGAGAGGGTCAGGCCGTCAGGGCACGTATTGCATAGTACTAGTTCCACTAGCGACGTCAACAAGCAGCCGACGGATGTTGCTGGAATGGATTATAAAACTGAGGTTTACCAGGGGCCATAGTAAGTGAATTCTTGGCGGGACCATCCGTACCGTCACCGGCACCACCACCACCACCGAGCTTCTCACAGGATGGACAAATAGTGAGTGTGGCTGCAGGAAGTTGCATGTACATTGACTGTGGTTGTGATAATTTGGAGGCCTTGAATTCTTGTAGTTCCTTGTGTAACTTTCTGTTTTCTTCTGTTAAAGTTTCACAGCATTTCTTCAAAAACTCACAATCCACTTCAGTTTGCTTCAACTTTGTCCTATCAAATGAACCAAACAATTAATTATAAAGAATAACTGTAACCAAATCAGGTAAATTAACTAATTAATTAATTAAAACAGTACTAATTAATTATACTGTACATACCTTGCTCTTCTGTTCTGAAACCAAACTTCAACTTGTCTTGGCCTTAGATTCAACTGTTTGGCTAAAGCTTGTTTTTGTTTCTGTACATTAAACCAAGAGAACTCTATTAGTGATACCCTGTTAATGACTAATCAAATACCCATAACATGAAAATATATGTAAAAAGTGTGAGAAAGAGAGTAAGTACATACAGGATTAAGAGTACTGTGCTCTTTAAAATTGTCTTCTAAAAGAGAAGATTGTTCTTTAGTTAGTCTAAGCTTTTTTCTTGCACTACCTTCATCATCTTCATCACTGGCTACAACTCTTGATGAAGAATTAACTACTTTCTCAACTTCCATTTCTTCATGATAACCAACTACCAGTAACAATTCTTTCTCTCTTTTAATCACAGATGATGGAGATGATCTTTTAATACTGCCATTAGTATTAGAGAAAGAATTTGATAAAGCACTATTAGGAGAAGATAAAGATGGGGTATAATTCCTTCTATCTACTGCTTCAACTAGATGATTATTATTATTATCAGATGATGAAAAACCTAATGTTAATATTGGCTCTAATTTGAATCTTCGAATAAGCTCCTTCTGATCATCAGCATGATCATGAGATTTTGATTCACTTTGATCAAAACTAGTGTTTAATCCAAGACCCAAACCTATATTGCAAAGATTATCATCACCATCAATAACTTGAAAACCCATAATCTGATAACTGTACTTGAAGATGAAAGAAATGAGAAATCAATGTAAGTTTAAGAGGGTGGAGAAAAAGAGAGAGATGTAGATATAAAGAGGAGGAGTTAAGAAGAAATGTTGGAGAGCAAAAAGAGAATGAATTGAGAGTTATGAAGTGGGTAGATATGATTATTAATCAGCAGAGGAAGAGTGAATGAGTAGGGAGAAGGGGAAAAGAAAAAACAAAACAAATCGAATCTCAAGTGGAGAATTATAGGTTGACTCCTTGCTAACTCCCGTTCAATTATATACTTCTTTTATTTAGTTCGGTACTTCTCATTCTTTCGCATAATTTTCTTAATTAAGTGAAAATGAAAAGAATGTAACAAAAAGTCTTACCGTAGGAATATATATTTTGTATTGCGTCTCCTAGAAAAATAGTATGTTTTGTATTTTCTCCTTTCTCTAATCTAATGGTCTTAAATAAAATGAACTGTGGAGATGACCATTGATCGTTAAATCTTCTCATTAGAGGAAATTAAATCCTATTTTTATAGGGCAGGTTGATTAACATGATCATCCATTACCATTTCACAAGCTTTATCTTCTTCTTGCCCATCATCTTGACGGGGAGGAACTCATTTTTAACTTGTCCATTTCACAAGATTGTATTGGACCATTGGTACGTCTGGCACTATGGCAGGAGTCGCGGTTAAGTCCATATTGTGTGTCGATTATTAACAAGAAGGATCACATGACCTTATAATCTTGCAACTTAAAGCATGGTCCAACAAATCTGTCATGAGCCATCACCCTGTCATTTCTTACTCTTGCAAACATGATTGCTTAGAGCAACCACAGTCATGGACGGGATTAAATACTATAAACCAGACTAAAAGCTAAAAAAAAATGAGTTTAGTGGAGGTGAAGCACAATGGTGAAAGATTAAAATTTGATCCGGCGGACGTATTATCCACGCCTGCCGTGGAGCGCACATATTACTCTCGTCTGGCGTGGGGCGCAAGTATTACTCTCGCCTTTCGTGGGGCGCACATATTACTCTCGTCTGACGTGGGGCGCACATATTACTCTCGCCTGGCGTGGGGCGCACATATTACTCTCGCCTGATATGAGTTTTTCTATTTTTCATAAAGTACCATATAACTGGGGCGGAAATTATAACAACGCTTGGTGTGAGGCGTACATATAGTAACCGTTTTTCCAGGCGGTGTTTATAAGCGCGCATCATTCAGACGCAAATTCTATTAACGCTCCACAATCAAACGCTCACTATAGTAACGCCTAGTCCCAGACGCTCATTATACTCACGCCTAACATCACACGCTCTCAATACTTACGCCCCACTATATGTTGATTTGGTCTGGGTTGACGACTACATTTAGTCTCAAACCCTAGTTTTCCAGACTAAATATACCTATGGTCCGTCCCACTGCGCTACGTTTTCAGACTAAATTTGGGTATAGTCCCCAAATTTAGTCGCGGCTGTGGTTGCTCTTAGGGCGGATACCATTTCATATAAGAAAGTAATATCATGATTGATCCAGATCATTAGACCCGCTAATATTGGTACCCGCTTGTAGCTATTGCAACAAAATGTTTCAAAAATTTGATAAACAATTTTCAACGAAATTTTCTTCACTCTTCCTTCCATTTTAAATCTTCTTTAGAAGAGTAAAACTACTCTCAGGCATCCAAAAAAAGTTGAAATGCATGAAGGAGGTCTATAGTCTATACGTATAGAACCTTATAAGTAGTTGGATTCAAAGAAGCAATAATTATAGAGGAGGAGATGCTCCAACATCAGAGAGAATGATTTGACCACTCTTCCTACCTAAATTTAACGATGCCATCTTTTTCTTGTGCTCCCTTTTTTGCTCTAGTTTTATTACTTCGATTAGAGGCAATCATATCATCTCCTGAGTCATGATTGCGTACGTACGCATATATCTTATCATATCTAGCTTTATACGTACGTATTATTCAGTATTATACCGCAGTCCTTTGGCCTTAATAATTAGTGTTCGGGTCCTAGATTTTGGTACGGTAGAGTATTTGGGTCCTAAGTTTGTCTAAATTAGTGTTTGGATCGTTGACCCGTTAGTCAACTAGGTAAACTAGGTAAACTAGTCAATCCTTTAACATGTTAAGATTTTATTCGCACGTTTGCCGCACTGTCAACTCCGGTATTTATCTCCGCCACATCTCGACTGATAAGAGAATAATTATCTCCTTTAATCACCACCTCCGCAACAACTTTACTTCTCTTCAACTGATAAGAGAACAATTATCTCCTTCAATCGTTCATGCTAGTTTTGATTGTATTCCTTGCAACTTATAAAATCATGTTATAAAAAGATTCGGGCAATGGAATTGGGGGAATTCTGCAGGACAGGAAAAAATCGATTGATTCTAAGATAAGTGAAGGGGGTTTCGTAATAGCTCGCTGCTTATATTGTTATAATTGTACTACAATCGGAAATATGACGGATTTGCAGTTGGTGATCTTAAGTATCTGTGTTTTAAGGTATGGTTAATCTTATGGCTAATGTAAGATGAATTGTATCAAGAATAATTGGGTACATGAAGGACCACATGAACCACGCAATACTATTCATAGAAGAATGACGAGAGTCTATTTGAGAGCAACAAATGATGATTCCTTGATGGACTACACCATTACCAGGTCCTGCCGATCAAGTGTTCGATAGAAGTCCCCCATACGTTTCCCTTAGTTTGTACAGCCCTGAGTCATGGTTAAATGGGAGTTTTCAACATCTTAGAATAGAATTAATAGGTCAATAGAGACACTGAAATTTTGGTAAGAGTTTGGCGGGATTCTATATTGATCTGTTGATGAGAAAACAAGGAAGAACCTTGCTTGCTTCCATGGTTTTAGTGATGAACAGAAGAGATTTTACAGTACTCAAGTTGAAACGGTTCCCGTTGATTGAGACTGTAGCCACGCATGCTTTCAATCTATACCGTTAAATTGAAATTTGTAAACGGAAATTTATGAGGGAAATGTGTTAATTATTTCACTAATAGAAGTTAACGGGCATTAACAGTGTGACCCTTTGACCGGCTTGACTAACGGGTCAACGACCCAAATACTAAATTGGACAAACTTAGGACCCAAATACTTTACCATACCAAAATCTAGGACCCAAACACTAATTAACTCTTAATTTTTTACCACAGCTCTTCGACCGATCCCATAAGTTTCGGCTTGGTATATATTTTGGACGGTCCTACCTAGGGCTGCACAACGGGTAGGGTGGGTAGCATATGGCCTATACCCGCCACCCTACCCGTTTATTGGCGGTTAAGAAAATCTTTATCCGTCATCCTACCCTCCAAATAGTGGATAGGGTAGGATACGGTTAAAAAACTGGCGGGTAGGGTAGGGTTGGCGGGTATGGGTAGGGTATGTGCACTCCTAGTAGGAATTGCTCGAAGACCAGTAGGGTAGGATAATTTCGAGCTTTACCCGCCACCCTACCCGTTTATTGGCGGTTAAAAAAATCTTCACCCGCCAAATAGTGGATAGGGTAGGATACGGTTAAAAAACTGGCGGGTAGGGTAGGGTTGACGGGTATGGATAGGGTATGTGCACCCCTAGTCCTACCGATCATTTATGGAACCGCTTTTACGAGTCAAGAATGTTAGCAAGGTCTGTGAGCTTTTCATACAAGGCTAAATTGGGGGCCTTGGAAAAGTAACTGGGGACCCTATCTACAAGACAAAAAAGGTCATGAAATAGTAATTGGGAGTTATTCCTTATCACACTTTTTTCAAGTTTGCTAAATTACCCCCAAATTATTAGTGTTAATTGAGTGTTAATTAATTGTTAATTAGTTTAGTTAGATTAAAATCAGATTTAGGGATAAAATTTTGATAAAAGAAAAATTGTGTTTTTGTGTTGTGGAGAGGAAGAAATTGAGTTTTTGGGGGGGGGGGGGGGGGGGGGG